>NC_080672.1:223224262-223450188 GCF_030247195.1 Topomyia yanbarensis
ATATATATATATATATATATATATATATATATATATATATATATATATATAGATAGATAGATAGATAGATAGATAGATAGATAGATTAACTATTTCTCAAAAATCAATATATAAGTTCACTTCAAAGACAAAATAATATGTTGATAAAGAAACAGTGAGTTCTAGTATTTATCTCTTGGGTTAGGCGTTGCGTTCAATCATGAGGTAAATGTTGGACGGTATATCAATACACAGATCAATAAGTAATTTACCTAGTAGTGAGATAAAAGATTTCTCATATAATTACACTCGTGGCGTCACCGAAAGCAACTGTATGTTTGAAGCTCAAAACTCTAGCGAAAATTTAGCTCTTTTGCAATACATGCTTTGTATATGCTTAAATATGTCATGTAAAAACTAAGAACAACTTTTTTGTAATGGTATCATTGAAAACGCACATTCGTATTGGTATGAACTTTCATGAAAAATAACGAATCAAAGACCAAAAATATCCACAAATTAGATCCAGGAAAAGAAGTCTCCCAAAGCACCCACTCTCGATGGGGGATGCATCTACCATGTGTCTTCTAACTTATCGTCGTCCATATCTGCATATACTGAGTAGTTTGAACCATTTATTTTTCACAGTATTGGTTTGTATAGGAGTAATTTATCAATATTTCCTGCACGAGAATTCCGAAAGAAACAATATGTAAGCTATAAGGATGAATGGAAAGAGACTGCATTGCAATCAACTGAATGAACCGCTTTTATGCTATCGACATGGCCTAGACATTTCACACTATTTACTTCAATGCAAACAACAACTTTGAAATATCTACCTGTCTCATTCACGATTGCATTTTCCCTCTGTCGTTCTCTGTTCAAGGGGCTTGAAAGCACATGTGACCTTGTCTCACTTTACTATATTCAATTGCACGTTAAAATACTGGACCAGTAAATTCTATTATGTACATAAATCTTTTTTTCGGGAATATGTGACCAAAAAGTAAACTTCGGATTCCAAAGCAAATTGAACGTTCCAGGTTCCTGATAACTAATTAAGGTCCGACAATAAAGTAGAAATACCAGATAATCTTAAAACGACGTCGTCAAGTAAAGAAGCATGAAAACGAAAAGAATAAAACCAAAAACGATGGAACCCTATAAAGTCTATTTTATATTTATTAGCCGTTTCTCAGAAGGTGGGATTTTCAAAAACATTTCAAAACTTTCTGATGCAGTGGTTCTCAAATTCGTGCAATCCGGTTTATTCTTTATTCAAAAATGTTTTTTAACTTTAAATATATGATCATTTCATTTTAATTAATTATTTCATTCAGCATCTTTTTATTCGTTTTGTTCATCTGCGTTCATTTTACTTATTTTATTCTATGGATTCACTCTGATCAATTTATTCTTGTTGTGCATTTTACTCATATCATTCATTAAACTTATTTTATTCATTGTTTTCATTGTGTGCATTCTATTCATTTTTTCCAGTTTATTCGTTTTGTTCAGTTTCTTTATTTTAATAATATAATTACTTTCTCAGTTTTAACCATTTCATCCAAATAATTAATTTGACATAATTTATTTCTTTTTATTACCTTTTACCATCGCTTAATTTTTCATTTTAATCAATGCATTTTATTCCGCTCATTTTCTTATTTTTATTCATTTTATCACTTCAGCTCATTTTGTTTATTTAATTCGTTTGTTTTATTTATGCAATTCATTTATTTTTAACTTTATTCATTTTGTTCATCCATTCATTTTATTCATTTGATCCATTTCATTCATTTGATTCATTGTATTCACTGGATGAATTAAATCAATTTGGTTCATTTAATTAATTTGATTAATTTGATTTATTTGATTAATTTGATTAATTTGATTAATTTGATTAATTTGATTAATTTGGTTAATTTGATTAATTTGATTAATTTGATTAATTTGATTAATTTGATTAATTTGATTAATTTGATTAATTTGATTAATTTGATTAATTTGATTAATTTGATTAATTTGATTAATTTGATTAATTTGATTAATTTGATTAATTTGATTAATTTGATTAATTTGATTAATTTGATTAATTTGATTAATTTGATTAATTTGATTAATTTGATTAATTTGATTAACTTGATTAATTTGATTAATTTGATTAATTTGATTAATTTGATTAATTTGATTAATTTGACAATTTGATTAATTTGATTAATTTGATTCATTTGATTCATTTGATTCATTTGATTCATTTAATTCATTTGATTGATTTGATTAATTTGATTGATTTGATTGATTTGATTGATTTGATTGATTTGATTGATTTGATTGATATGATTGATTTGATTGATTTGATTGATTTGATTGATTTGATTGATTTGATTGATTTGATTGATTTGATTGATTTGATTGATTTGATTGATTTGATTGATTTGATTGATTTGATTGATTTGATTGATTTGATTGTTTTGATTGATTTGATTGATTTGATTGATTTGATTGATTTGATTGATTTGATTGATTTGATTGATTTGATTGATTTGATTGATTTGATTGATTTGATTGATTTGATTCATTTAATTCATTTGATTAATTTGATTAATTTGATTAAATTGATTAATTTGATTAATTTGATTCATTTGATTAATTTGATTAATTTGATTAATTTGATTAATTTGATTAATTTGATTAATTTGATTAATTTGATTAATTTGTTTAATTTGATTCATTTGATTCATTTGATTCATTTGATTCATTTGATTCATTTGATTCATTTGATTCATTTGATTCATTTGATTCATTTGATTCATTTGATTCATTTGATTCATTTGATTCATTTGATTCATTTGATTCATTTGATTCATTTGATTCATTTGATTCATTTGATTCATTTGATTCATTTGATTCATTTGATTCATTTGATTCATTTGATTCATTTGATTCATTTGATTCATTTGATTCATTTGATTCATTTGATTCATTTGATTCATTTGATTCATTTGATTCATTTGATTCATTTGATTCATTTGATTCATTTGATTCATTTGATTCATTTGATTCATTTGATTCATTTGATTCATTTGATTCATTTGATTCATTTGATTCATTTGATTCATTTGATTCATTTGATTCATTTGATTCATTTGATTCATTTGATTCATTTGATTCATTTGATTCATTTGATTCATTTGATTCATTTGATTCATTTGATTCATTTGATTCATTTGATTCATTTGATTCATTTGATTCATTTGATTCATTTGATTCATTTGATTCATTTGATTCATTTGATTCATTTGATTCATTTGATTCATTTGATTCATTTGATTCATTTGATTCATTTGATTCATTTGATTCATTCGATTGATTTGATTGATTTGATTGATTTGATTAATTTGATTGATTTGATTGATTTGATTGATTTGATTCATTTGATTCATTTGATTCATTTGATTCATTTGATTCATTTGATTCATTTGATTCATTTGATTCATTTGATTCATTTGATTCATTTGATTCATTTGATTCATTTGATTCATTTGATTCATTTGATTGATTTGATTAATTTGATTGATTTGATTGATTTGATTGATTTGATTGATTTGATTGATTTGATTGATTTGATTGATTTGATTAATTTGATTTATTTGATTGATTTGATTGATTTGATTGATTTGATTCATTTGATTCATTTGATTCATTTGATTCATTTGATTCATTTGATTCATTTGACTCATTTGATTCATTTGATTCATTTGATTCGTGTGATTCCTAAGATTCATTTGATCCATTTGATTCATTTGATTCATTGTATTCATTGGATGAATTAAATAAATTTGATTCATTTAATTCATTTGATTCAGTTGATTCATTGTATTCACTGGATGAATTAAATCAATTTGATTCATTTGATTCATTTGATTCAATTGATTCAATTGATTCATTTGATTCATTTGATTCATTTGATTCATTTGATTCATTTGATTTATTTGATCCATTTCATTCATTTGATGCATTGTATTCACTGGATAAATTAAATCAAGTTGATTCATTTAATTCATTTGATTCAATTGATTCATTTGATTCATTTGATTCATTTGATTCACTTGATTTATATGTTTCATTTGATTCATTTGATTCATTTGATTAATTTGATTCTTTTGATTCATTTGATTCATTCTATTCATTTGATTCATTTGATTCACATGATTCATTTGATTGATTTGATTCATTTGATTCGTTTGATTCATTTTATTCATATCTTTAATTTTATGCATTTCATGTTCAGTCATTCTTTTTATTTCATTCAATTTGTTAGTATGAGTCAATTTATTCTATTAATCTTATAACTATTTCTATGTTTAATTTTTATTTAATAACCTAATCAAAATTGTTTCGTGTATTTTATGATTTTGATTTACATTAATTTTTCTTCTCATTTTATGAATTTTAAAACCTATTATTTCATCTTTTGCTTTACTTTTTATTTCGTTCGTTTTGTTGATTTCTATAATTTATTCAGTTTATTCGAGATTTTATTCATGCAAGACTAGAAACTGTTTTCATCCCACCTCTAGTTGGGTGCCTACTTCTCGTGAGTTCTGCAAACTAATCCAATAGTGATATGTGTATGAAATGCCTCATTTCACTACTAGGTGGATTAAATCGGTTTTGCCTTTCTCATATAAAGAAAGGCTATGCAATCACTGTAAAAATCGACTTTTTAACCGAGGCCCGGAGGTCATACACCATTCGATTCAGTTTGTCGAGATCGGCAAATGTCTGTGGGTGTATGTATGTGTGTGTATGTGCGTGTATGTGTGTGTCATTTAAACTCACACAATTTTCTCAGAGATGGCTAAACCGATTTTCAATAACTTAGTTTCATCTGAAAGGTATAACGCTCCCATAAGCTGCTATTGAATTTTTAGTTGATCCGACTTCCGGTTCCGGAGTTACGGGTTGAAGAGTGCGGTCACACAGCAAATTCCCATATAAACTGGTACCACCATGATGTTAAAATGATGTGAAACATATTAAAATTGATGTAACATTACTCTAGTTTGCGGGTCTAGATCACTAATGATCATTTCCTTCATCCACCCCGTATACCGAAATAGGATGAAGGATTTCTGACGCATCCTCCACTCCCACTCTACTAACCCCCCATTCCCTCCACTTTCAAACCCATTCCACCAACATTTCAAAATATAATCACATGAAGATAACACTGAACTCATGCTGATTAAGCTAATTAAATATTATTCTTTTGCCTTTCTCATATAGAAAGGTTATGTAATTGCTCCAAAAACCGATAGTCTAACCGAGGCCCGGAGGGCCGAGTCTCATATAACATTCGACTCAGTTCGCCGAGATCGCAAAATATCTGTGTGTATATGTTTTTTTTTTTTTTTTTTTTTTTACAATGGAGAAGACCTTTATGTCCTAGCCCAGTACACGTGCTAACGGTAGGGTCCAATCTACCACACGGGGTGCACTGGGGGCGTGTCGGACTCAAATGGTGACCAGCCATTAATACCGACTAAACTCCATTGGGCTCCGCCATCATTCCTCCCAGGAACTACCTCTCGGTATTACTTCTGGGGGGATGGCTGTACTGAATGTACTCATTCACTCTCACTCGCGCGATCATACATCCTGTATGAGGCTTACTTGGGTGCTCTCTCAATCACACTTTGATTCACTCTCAAACACTCCCACATGAGGCTGACTTTTGTGCTCACCTTTTACGTTCCATGCGAGGCTGACTTGTGTGCTCACCTTACTCATTCCTTGCTAGGCTTACTTTTGTGCTCGCCCTACCCATCCATGTGAGGCTGACTTGGGTGCTCACCCTATCACCTGATTCACTCTCAATCGTGCCACTCTATTGTACCTTTGTCACTCCCTCTGGTATCCCATGTGGGACATTTTTCTTAGGCCCCACTTCTGACATACCATGCGAGGCTGACTTTTGTGCTCACCTTTTTCATTCCTTGCTAGGCTGACTTTTGTGCTAGCCTCTACCAACCTGTGAGGCTGACTTTTATGCTCACCCTTAACATGCAGTGTGAGACTGACTTGGATGCTCACCCTTTCACTCCTCTGCCACGCCATGAGGCATCGATAGCTTAGTTCCAACATACTACGCTACGACCCTCCCGTCTTGGCATGAGGCAGTCCACTTATACGCCTATACACTCACTCTTCTGTCTTGCTTCGGGGTGGCTGGGTTTACCCCTTACGCGGTTGCCATTCGCTGCGCCAACCTACCTCGGCATGAACAGACCATTCACTCTCTTATTTTGCGCTTGGCCTTTTTCGCTCCAACTAACCAATCACTAGTTAGCCGTGCCCGCCGTCTGTTGCTCGGTTCGCCAGATTACCTGTAGCCTACTGGCAATCTGGATGGTAGCAGCCGAGACTGCGTTCCACTTCTCCACCGTTTGACACATCCGCTGAATAAGGGTATCAGGGGTTGTGTCCCAGCCACAGACGTCAAGCATTGCTCTTCTTTCGACGTCGAACCGATGACATACGAACAGTATGTGCTCGGCAGTTTCATCTACACCTGGGCAGTCCGGGCAGACTGGGACCTCCGCGTGTCCGAACCTGTGGAGGTACTGACGGAAACAGCCATGGCCTGACAGGAATTGTGTCAGGTGGAAGTGAACTTCCCCATGGGGTCTTCCCACCCAGCTCGATATGCTAGGTATCAGCCGGTGGGTCCACCTACCTTTCGAGGAGTTGTCCCACTCACGCTGCCATCTGGTGACCGAGGTCACCCTGGTGCGCTCGCGGGCTCCCCTATTTCCACGTAGCTCAAAGCACTCCTCATCTTCCCGAATGACCAGCCCGACTGGCATCATGCTCGCTATCACGCAGGATGCATCGTGTGATACCGTGCGGTAGGCAGATATCACTCTGAGGCACATCACGCGATAGGTGCTCTCCAGTTTCTGTAGGTAACTGGTTACCCTCAGTGCTCTTGACCATGACGGGCCGCCGTACCTGAGGACAGATACGGCAACGCCTGCCAGTAACCTACGTCTACTGGCGCACACCTTTGAGCTGTTGGACATCATTCTCGATAGTGCCGCAACAGCAGTCGACGCTCTCTTGCACGTATAGTCGACATGGCTGCCGAAGGTCAGCTTGTCGTCTATAATGACTCCGAGAGACTTCAGACTTCGCTGTGAAGTGATCGCGACTTCTCCCACATGGATAACTGCATGTTGTGCCGACTTGCGGTTGTTGACGATAACTACCTCCGTCTTATGATGAGCGAGCTCCAGGCCTCTCGCGCTCATCCATTCCTCCACCGTGCTAATCGCGTGTTCTGCGGTTAGTTCTACCTCAGGAATTGACTCCCCGTAGACCTCCAAGGTTACGTCGTCGGCAAAGCCGACGATCTTGACCCCAGGAGGGAACTTCAGTCTCAGAACCCCGTCATACATGAGGTTCCATAGCACCGGGCCTAGGATCGAGCCCTGCGGGACTCCGGCGGTAATCGGAACCCTTTTCTGACCGGCATCGGTCTCGTATAGCAGTACGCGGTTTTGGAAGTAACTTTCCAGGATCCGGTACAGACCCACCGGTAGGCTAAGCCGGTGTAACGAGAGCGCGATGGCATCCCAGCTTGCGCTGTTGAATGCATTCTTCACGTCAAGTGTCACTAACGCACAGTATCGAATACCTCGCCTTTTTCGTTGGATCGCTATCTCGGCAGTATTTATCACTGAGTTGAGAGCGTCCACTGTGGACTTACCCTTCCGAAAGCCAAACTGGTTGCTTGACAGACCGTCCGTACCTTCCGCGTACGGGGTGAGCCTGTTGAGGATGATCCTCTCAAGCAGTTTGCCAGTCGTGTCTATCAGACAGATTGGTCTGTACGCCGATGGGTCGCCTGGCGGCTTCCCGGGCTTCGGCAACAGCACCAGTTTCTGCCTTTTCCATCTATCGGGGAAACGGCACTCGTCAAGGCATCTCTGCATAGCTAGCCTGAACATGTTCGGGTTCGCTATGATCGCTGCCTTGAGAGCGTTGTTCGGGACTCCATCCGGCCCTGGAGCTTTGTTCATTGCTAGGGATTTAGCCACTGCGAGTAGTTCTTCGTTCGTCACTGGAGCCACCATTTCGACCGTGCCCGCACTGTCTCGTAGTGCAGGTGGCCAGGGGCTTGTGGCTCGAGACGGGAAGAGTACTTCGATAATCGTTGCCAGCCGGTCCGGAGACCGTTCTGGGGGTGAGGAGCCCCCTTTGGTCTTGGCCATCACAATCCGGTAGGCGTCACCCCACGGATTCGCGTTGGCACTCTCACACAGGTTGTCGAAACACGCTCTCTTGCTGCTTTTAATAGCCTTGTTAAGGGCTAATTTCGCAGCTCGAAACACTTCACGGCGGTTCTCTCTTGCATCCTCGGTGCGAGCTCTTTGCATCCTACGTCTAGCTCTGAGGCAGGCTGACCGTAGAGCTGCAATCTCGGCACTCCACCAGTATACCGGGCATCTACCGTTTCTTGGCAGTGTTTTTCTCGGCATAGTGGCGTCGCACGCGCGTGATAGAACAGCTACCAGCGCATCCCCGCTTAGACTGTCGGTGTTGGCCTCCAGTCCCAGGGCCGCGGTGAAAGCTTCGCTGTCGAAGTGATTGGACTTCCACCCGCGTACCTGACAGGGATCTCCCGCCCTCGGATGCTGCACACCATAGTTGATCTTAAAGCGGATTGCTAAATGATCACTATGGGTGTAGCCTTCGTCTACCCTCCATTCCATGCCTGGAGCCAGACTCGGGCTGGCAAAGGTCAAATCAATCCACGCCTCCACTCCGTTTCTACGGAATGTACTAGCGGAGCCATCATTAGCTAGCACAGTATCGAGTTTCGCAAACGCTTCCATTAGCGCTTGACCCCTGCTATTTGTACAGCGGCTGCCCCACTCCACTGCCCAAGCGTTGAAGTCTCCCGCTATTACTACCGGTTTCCGGCCCACGAGGTCCGACGAGAGCCTGTCGATCATCTGGTAGAACTGTTCTATTGGCCACCTTGGTGGGGCGTAGCAGCTGCAATAGAACACACCATTGATCTTGGCAATCGCCACACCCTCGGCGGAGGGGTGTATTACCTCTTGAACCGGGAACCTTCCCGTTGTACAGATTGCCACCATTCCAGACCCGTCCGACACCCAATTGCCGTTGCCGGCAGGGATGCTGTACGGGTCTGATAATAGGGCGACATCTGTCCTCGACTCCGAGACCGACTGCCACAGCAGCTGTTGGGCTGCTGCACAATGGTTAAGATTTAGCTGTGTGACTCTCACGGCTTCTTCTTATTTAACTCGCCGAAGGGACACGAAGGTCCGCCCATAGCATGTTTATGGGCTTGCTTCTTAGAGGTGCAGATAAGGCACTTATATGCCTTAGTGCACCCCCGCTCTTTATGCCCCTCCTCGCCGCATCGACGACATAGCTTGCTCCTGTCTAAGCCTTTGCATTCGTAAGCTTTATGGCCGGATTCTAGGCACCGATAGCACCTGTCCACTGAAGGCGGCTGGGGTATACTAATAGGGCATACCGACCAGCCGATCTTCAGCTTCCCTTTCTCGGTTACCTTTTTGGCATCCGCATTCAGTAGCCTGAGGTAGGCTACTTGGGTGCCAGAGGGTCCGTCCCTCAATCGCACAGAGGCCCGCTCGATTGTGACGCCGCATTGCTCCTTGACGGCTGCGACGACGTCTTCTGCGGTCGTGAACTCGTCCAAGTGCTTGCACTGGAGAGTTGTTTCCGCACCTAGCGACCTGATTTGGGCGCCCTCACCCAGGACCTCTTGGGCCAAGGCCTTATATATTGCACTTGATTGTGCGCCTCGCTTCAGCACCAGGAGCATCTCTCCCGTATTGGTGCGTCTTACGCTACGCACATCCTGCCCAAGGGCCGAGAGGCTTTCGGCCGCCTTCATCGATTTAAGGACATCGGCGTATTTGTCCTTGTCGGTTTTTAACCACAAGGCTTCGCCTCTGTCCTTGGCCTTCCTCGCAGGCCGCGGTACCTCCGGTTTCGGTGCCGGCTTTTTCTTGGTGACCAGCGTCCAGGGGTTTGAGCCCCCCTGCCCCGGTCGTGCCGGGTTGCTGGTACCATCGCTCTCCACAGCGAGGTCACTCTCGCCCTCGCTTACCTCACCCAAGCGGCGTTTGACCTTGACGGTTGCACGCCGAGTGGTGTCGGTTTTGGCACCCTCGCCTGGCGACTTCCTAGGGCGCTTCGCATTCGATGCCGTCTTGCGATTGCCCTTTCCTTTTCCCTTCGAGGGGAACTCGGTCGCCGCTCCGATCGACGTGGCTGCTCCGTAGAAGGTAAAGGCCACTGTCTGTGAACCTCTATTGACCTTCTCTCTTTCCTCCCTATTGGAGGCCACTGTCTGGGTTTCTATGTCGGGCCTCTCCCGACATTCCACCCTCTCAACATATGCCTGCTGTTCCTGTCTTGCGACACGAACAGCTTTCCGGAGCTCCAGAAGGCTCAACTTCAACTCCTTGGCTATGTTCTGCTTTGCGCTAGCGAAGTCGATTATAGCATCGAGTTGCTTCGCTACTTTGCGCATCGCAGCTATTGGCCCCTCCGATGCATTGGTAGGGGTATTGCCTACCGCTGCTGGGGGGTCACTGGTGCTTTCGAGTGCAGCACTCATCGTTCCACTACTCTCCCCACGGGGGGGAGACCTCGCCAAACCACCTCTTGCGAAGGGGTTTGGCACCTCCGTCTGTTTATTTTTATTTTTATTTGCCTCCATGTATAGTCCCACGAGTAGCGCGAGAAATATATGTCCGCCACGCCAGATCTCCGCATTAGCGTGGTAAGGGACGCTTACTGTGGGGGTTGCCCAGGTACCCCACAGGCTCCGTTAACGATCGAGCATCTTTTTCACCCCCTCGATCACTCATCCCTCGGCACGGGTCGCTTCACGCCTTGGAATTGGGGTTATGCCCTACCTTGCTTTACGTGGTGATCTCGGCCCGGATCATCACAACCATCCTCCTTTACCAGGGCTTTGGACCTGTAGCTCTGGATCTCAATAGTTCCATGTACGTATGTTATTACAGACATGCTACTATTGGGATCCGTCATTCGCTAGCGGAGTTTGTGTGTATATGTATGTATGTATGTATGTATGTATGTATGTATGTGTGTGTATGTGCGGATTTGTTAACAAAATGTCCACAACGGTTTCTCGGAGATGGCTGAACCGATTTTTACAAACTAAGATTCAAATGAAAGGTATAATATTCCCATAGGTTGCTATTGAATTTCATTTTCAACCGACATCTTGTTCCGGATTACGAGTTGAAGAGTATGGTTACAAAACAAAAATTGTTGATTTGTCCACATCGGTTTCTCGGAATTTTCTGAACCGATTTGGCAAACTTGATTTTAAATGAAAGGTCCATCAGCTGCTGTTTAATTTTGTGTGGATCCGAGTTCTGGTTCCTGAATTACAGGGTGATACGTACGATCACGCAGCAAATCACGATTCTAACGAATTCTGCGATGAATGTAAAAAGGTGACTTTTTTCCAAAATGTAAACACAACTGTTGAATTTGTAGATCTAGGTCACCAACAACATAGAAAACTCCGATTCAAACCAATACCGCGATGAATGCAGAAAGGTGCTCTTATATATACTTACCAAGTGTAATAAGAATGAAAGACATTTCCATAATGTTATATTTTACGAACCAGCTATTAAATCATAGTTTGGAGCAATGAGAAAGGCACAATTGCACCTCTAGGTGGATTAAAACAGGTTTTTTATAATTGATTTGCTTATTTACATGTAGTGGGTTTCGGACTATTTCGGTAAGGGTTTATATATAATGAGGTCGGTTAAAAAGTTGAACTTTTTTATTCTTTTACCTTTAAGTATAGTTTCTTAAGAAAGTATGTTTCATTTTTATAGAGGTCTAAGTAGTAGAAGTAAAGTTATAGCGCAGTTCATCTTGATCACTCACGGGGCGGGGCTCGAAACTTTAAACGTGAATAAGCTCGAAATCATGCTTTACCAAAAATGTTGATGCAATGACTAGGATTGCCGAAATATCTTTCGGTCGATTCCAATTTTTGTTTTAAAGTATTATTCCGCTGGAAAATCTAACAAAATAATGAGAAAAACCAAATACAAAAAATATGGTAGCTATGTCGAGATATGCGTTTTCCCTAGAATCAATGTGAATACTTTTCTTTTGGAAGAACAACAGCAACCATTAGAGATGACACTATTTGTATGGATGTTGCAACAACGAGAGCTGAATCATAGTCTCTTCGAATACACTGAATTTAACCCTAGAACGTTGCACTGTAAGAGTAGGAAACCGTGGTATAGCCAGTTTGCTTGAAGCCTTCGTGCAAGCAGGTGTCAAAGTTGGAGTGGGGTACATTTGTATCCTAGTGTACGGTTGCCGTTAGCGTTTCGTCAGGTTTCGTGCTGTCAGTGAAAATATGACTCGTGACAATGCCAATTTGAATACTGGTTGTTTTACTACGTAGTATTATATAATCGTTTTTAATCATTTATTACATTAATTTAATTGAATTTTGAAGTAGAATAAAAATTGTTCTCATGGTTGCTGATTTATAATTTTTTTTGTTTTTTTTTAATAGTTTTTCAAAACAATGGTGCGCAATTATAATTTGCGCACAGTAACTGCTGTAACAGTAACGTTGCGTGTTACCAATGTATTACTGGTAAGAAATTTTTTTTTTCATTTCAATTTCCATCCCATTTCGTGGTATTTTCCAAAACCCGATTTTTAAACTTTCACTCTTCCAAAAAATTACACTTTTTCAAAAATATCAAAATTACATTTTATATCGTTCCTTGACCATTCTTTCAACTTTTAGAATCATTTGATTTTTTTCAAATCGGTTGAAAATTCGCAAAGCTTTAGTATTTTTTTGTGAAAAAAGTCAAATCAGCGATCTTTTCACGTTTTTTTGTTCAAGTAAATTTATGTATCGTTTATTCAATAAATTCCGTACTTTCACTTACACACCTGTTTTCGCAACGAAGAAAATTATGTATTTTACATTTCTTTTGCTTGCATTTTTACCTGCGAAAACTGCGATCAAACGCGTGGGGTACTTTTGTACCCTAGTGCAACGTTCTAAGGTGGAAATCACAAGTGTAACATTCTAGGGTTTAATAGGCAAGATATTTGTTTAGGGTGACCATACGTCCTTGTTTCCCAGGACATGTCCTGGTTTTACATTGACTGTCCTGGTGTCCTGGGAAGTCGAGGAAAATGCTTGATTTGTCCTGGTTTTTCTCCTGTAAGCCTAATATATTTCTATTTATTCAGTCTTCGCTTTTCACTATGCTCCAGATCGCAGTTACGACCGACCGCAACCATAACTGCAACGTATACTCATCCTCAATCGGAATACGACAAACAAAACTTACAATCGAATCTCCGAATAGTACCTTTCGATGTTTTTTTTAATCTATCAAGGGTGCCTCGTCAATATCGATGAAACAATGGTTACCAGCGCTTCTTCTCGGATTAAATCGTCTTTCAATCCGGGACCCTGAGTTCTCTTGCTAGTGGCTTTTTTCGTCTTACTGGAAATCCATTCCATAAAAAGAAAAATAGCAACTATCGTGGAATAATTTCATTGAGCGCTCTTTCGAGCTGGGGATCATGTAATTACTACAGGGTCGATACCAGTACCTAATCAGTCGCTCTGCTTGTTAACAGTGCAGTGAATCAAACGAACGTTTCTACCTAAAGTCTGCTGTCAAAATGTACCGTGCCAGTACTATAAACAAGCAAAGCAATCGAATAATAAAATTTGTTCCAAGCCATTGTGAATAATAAAGCACCGTTACTTTCATCGGTGCGATACCGATCATTCATTTCAAGATGTTTGAAACTCAATAGCAAATTTCCAAATGCAGTTTAGACTAACGGAAGTTAGTCTAAACTGTCGGCCCACCACACTCGTTACTGATAACGTTTAAAACTTTGGCCATAGCGCCATAGACAAGATGCAATACGCCGTTGAGCATGATAATGTTAGGACCTAGATACCCGTTCATATTGACAGTGATAAGATTGATATGCGTCTGCACTATCTACACCTGGGTACTATTAATAAATTTATTACAACCATCATGTCGGAATTCATAACGGTGGAATCTTTTAATTCAGAAACCTGGAGAAAATGTATCTAGGTATTTCCAACGGTGTTTGATTCGTGAGAATGCGAGTAACGGAACCTATTCCTTCATATCTGAACTTCCAATTCAAAGCAAAACGCGTACCCAAACCTCAAATCACGCTGTGTACGTATGAAGGACAGACCCCTACGTGCACTACGTTGTTACACAAGAAGACACTTTACGAGAAACCATGTACACAAACCTCGAACGAAGCAATATCAACTGCAAGCATACCCATCACACAGCCCTTCATCAACATCAATTAAATCACAAACCACCGGAGTTGCAGCTCATGCACCAACGAATACTGGAACAACAGAACCTACGCACAGAGTGAACGATCATTGTGATGCGCCTACTACTTCCCAATCAACTGCCAGTACCACCGATAATAAAGTAAATAACAAAGAATACGGATACGCGATCGTGACCCGTAGGCTCCACAAACAACTTAAACCAGGTAATCGTGAAAGCCCATACAACATTAACATCAGGGATAGCATGAGCGAAAACGTTAAACCGAGAGAAAGCGGTCTAAGTGATCCACAAGCAACAAGAGGCAACGTGCACAAGATCCGATGGATATATAAATAAAATTCGATTTATTTATTTTTATTTTCACATCTTAGCTGTGTTTTCCACGCAATTGGACTATTGAAAATACGTAAAATCAAGCTGAATGATGAAAAATTATCCGTTGATGCCATATCATTTGACCCAATGCGTTGAACAAAGATGGCAGACGCTGCTCTATAAAATTCGATTTATTCCTTTTTATTTTTTCATCTTAGCTGTGTTTTCCACGCAATTGGACTATTGTAAATACGTAAAATCAAGCTGAATGATGAAAAATTATCCGTTGATGCCATATCATTTGACCCAATGCGTTGAACAAAGATAGCATACGCTGCTCTATAACCAACGGCTTCAAATTGCTAGTGTGATAATAGAAACATGGCAAAACTAGGTTCAATACTGTACTATGATTCATTTTCTTTGACCAACTTTAACATTTTATTACTTTTTGCCTTTCTCATATAAAGAAAGGCTATGCAATCACTGTAAAAGTCGACTGTCTAACCGAGGCCCGGAGGGCCGAGTGTCATACACCATTCGATTCAGTTCGTCGAGATCGGCAAATGTCTGTGTGTGGATGTATGTGTGTGTATGTGTGTGTGTGTCATTTAAACTTACACAATTTTCTCAGAGATGGCTGAACCGATTTTCAATAACTTAGTTTCATCTGAAAGGTATAACGCTCCCATAAGCTGTCATTGAATTTTTAGTTGATCCGACTTCCGGTTCCGGAGATACGGGTTGAAGAGTGCAGTCACACAGCAAATTCCCATATAAACTGGTACCACCATGATGTTCAAATGATGTAAAACATATTAAAATTGATGTAACATTACTCTAGTTTGCGGGTATGGATCACCAATGATCAATCAAAGCAGCTTTGACCACATTGACCACCTATGACGGTTCACGACGCCCCCGGGGAACCCGCCAAGTTCCTAAGCTAATATCACACCCATTCCCCAACGCATTCTCTACCGATTTTTACAAACTTGATTTCAAATGAAAGATACAGTAATACCATTAACTGCTGCTGAATTTCATTCGGTTCTGACTCGTGCTTCCGGAGTTACAGGGGTGTTAGTAAGCATACATTGGAATTTCCCATATAAATTGGTACAATCGTAATACCTCAGAGGCTAAAAACTATTGAAATGGTCACCAAATTACTTCTAATCGCAGATCTAGATCACTGATTGCCAATCAAACATTCTTTGACCATATTGTCCACTATCGACAATTCCGGATGTCCGGAATTCCGGGCATATTCCACAATTAAAGTCACATCGGTTCTTCGGTGATGACTGAACCGATTTTCTCAAACCAAGTCTCAAATGGAAGGAAAAATATGCAGTTGTGTATTGCGTCGCCGACCACCCCCTCCCCCCTTGCTCTTACAACTCACTCCTTCATCACTCCCCTCCCCTTGGACCACCTTCACGCCCGCATTTCCTTCATCATCCCCGTATACCGAAATAAGATGAAGGATTTCTGACGCATCCTCCACTCCCACTCTACTAACCCCCCATTCCCTCCACTTTCAAACCCATTCCATCAACATTTCAAAATATAATCACATGAAGATAACATTGAACTCATGCTGATTAAGCTAATTAAATATTATTCTTTTGCCTTTCTCATATAGAAAGGTTATGCAATTGCTCCAAAAACCGACTTTCTAACCGAGGCCCGGAGGGCCGAGTCTCATATAACATTCGACGCCGAGATCGCAAAATATCTGTGTGTATGTATGTGTGTATGTATGTGTGTATGTATGTGTGTATGTATGTGTGTATGTATGTATGTATGTATGTATGTATGTGTGTGTATGTGCGGATTTGTTAACAAAATGTCCACATCGGTTTCTCGGAGATGGCTGAACCGATTTTTACAAACTAAGATTCAAATGAAAGGAATGATATTTCCATAGGTTGCTATTGAATTTCATTTTCAACCGATATCTTGTTCCGGATTACGAGTTGAAAAGTATGGTTACAAAACAAAATTTGTTGATTTGTCCACATCGGTTTCTCGGAATTTTCTGAACCGATTTTGACAAACTTGATTTTAAATGAAAGGTCCATCAGCTGCTGTTGAATTTTGTGTGGATTCGAGTTCTGGTTCCTGAATTACAGGGTGATACGTACGATCACGCAGCAAATCCCGCTTCTAGCGAATTCTGCGATGAATGTAAAAAGGTGAATTTTTTCCAAAATGTCAACACAACTGTTGAATTTGTAGATCTAGGTCACCAACAGTCATTCAAAGTCTCTTTGGCCACACTGGCCACCATCGACGGATACGGAAGCATCCAAATTCAGAAAAACGGTTATATTGGTGTCTCGAAAATGGCTAGACCGATTTGATCAACTTAGTCTCAAATGAAAGGTGTTGCGTCCCTGGAAACTGATATTAAATTCCATCTCCATCCGACTTCCGGCTCCGGAGTTACGGGTTGTGGAGTGCGATCACATAGAAAACTCCGATTCAAACCAATATCGCGATGAATGCAAAAAGGTGCTCTTATATATACTCACCAAGTGTAAGACATTTCCATAATGTTATATTGTACGAACCAGGTATTAAATCATAGTTTGGAGAAATGAGAAAGGCACAATTGCACCTCTAGGTGGATTAAAACAGGTTTTGTTTATAGAAATACATGGGTTATACTTTCAATACTTTTTTGCCTTTCTCAATAGAAAGGTATTGCAATTGCTCTGAAAACCGACTTTTCAACGAAGGCCCGGAAGGCCGAGTGACATATACCATTCGATTCAGCTCGCCGAGTTCGGCAAATGTCTGTGTGTATGTATGTGTGTGTATTTATGTGTGTATGTGCGTCTGTGTGTGTGTAGGCGAACACAATCTCACTCACTTTTCTCAGAGATGGCTGAACCGATTTTTAACTTAGTCCCAAATGAAAGGTGCAACGTTCCCATAGGCTGCTATTGAATTTCTAATGGATCCGACTTCTGGTTCCGGAATTACAGGGTGATGAGTACGATTACGTAGAAAATGCCGATTTTAATATATTCTGCAATGAATGTATAATAGTGAAAATTTGTCCAAAATGTGACCACAACTGCCTCCATTTGTAGTACTAGGTCACTAACAGCCATTCAAAGTCTTTTTGGTCACATTGGCCACCATCATCGGTTCTGGAAGCCCCGGCGGAAGTATCCAAATTCAGAATAACAATCACATCGGTTTCTCGGACATGGCTAGACCGAATCAACCAAACTTAGCCTCAAATGAAAGATGTTGCGTCCCCGTAAATGGCTATTAAATTTATCCAGAACCGACTTCCGGTTCCGGATAAATTTAATCCACCTATCAGTGTGATGAGACATTTCTTATAACTCTTATCACTCTCGTCGGATATTATATCGTTTGAGAATATTTAGAACTTGATGCTTCGCGATGTATTTGATAACACATACTACATGGGATAGTGGCAGGACTCAGAGAATCACTCAAATCAGCATAGGACAATATCAGTATTAGAAATCTCAAACCAAATCAATGGAAAAGCGAAAAAATGGCCTACAAAATAAACACACAAACGAATTACTGCTAATGCCCTGTTAATAAAATATCTAAATTCCTCAATCAATGCATTGTGGTGGGAAAAATGAGTTTTTCTAATGGGGTTATGTATTGTGCTGAGCCAATTTTTTTTTTAAATCGATTAGAAGTTTATACTTTACTCAAATTTCCAACGCGACTGAACACTAAGAAATCAACGCTTTTTCTTGAAAAGGGCGATACTAGCAGTGACACCATTCAAAGAAAATCAACAGTGAATATTTCCAGACTTGGTTTTATTTCCTATTTAAGAACTATTGTGTTTTTTACATCCTAGATTGCATGATTCAGTGATCGAAACCCAAAACTTCATAAAGTATTTGAAATTATTAAATTAAGAATTAAAATTATTAAAAAATCACGGTTAAATAAAAAATAAAACTATTAAAAAATTTCAAATAGTTTATAATTTTCACAAACTTATTAGAAAAAACTATTTTCGTAATATTTTGTAGGAAAAAAAGCTGAAAATTTCAGTGTTTTCTCTATCTGCAACATATAAAACCTTAAGTATACCAATTAATTGGTATACGAATTGGAATAGCTTCGCCAAATTTTGGAAGAAGTCTATAAAATAATCCCTTGAAAACTACCTAAAAATTGTTGTAGTTCGATGCAATTAAAAAATTCCCGAAAATGAAATGTACCTATTATTGTGAAACACAGTGAATAATACATACAATAAAGACCCATTTTTATCAGTCTCATAGTGTATTTTAGGCTGACAAAATGGGGACATTGACTAAATCGGGCAATTTTTTTTCTTTATAATAAACTGAAGCTGTTAAAATATTCTTCCCGTCCCTTGATGTAGTCTGATAACTATTTCTGACTATGATGAGCTTTTTATTTTTGCATATTTCCATCTTCATGATAAAGAAAACATGCTCAAAAAAGGATTTACTCGAATTCAGTCTTGTTCGTCTGCTAGAGGCCATCAAACATATGTTATATGCACACCTAGAAAAAATAGTGTAAATTTACGTCTCCTGACCCTGACATATACGAGCATCAAAAATGACTTAGTTTTACGTTTGATTTTAATTTTACATGACGTTTAGTTTCGTAAATCATTTAGTTTTACTCCACATACAGCGTTTGTTCTGAATGGTTGGAAGAGTATATTTATGTCATTGCGCATGTAAAGTATATGTTTCATGTAAAATTGAATATTTCGTAAATTACGGTTTGTTGAATTGTGTCATGTTTGCAACAAAAATAAACAACAGGTAAGTTAAACTCACAAGTAGTTCAACTTGCTTGCGAATGAGCCTAAAGCTCTTTACCACATTGGATAAGAAACTTTAGTATGTCTCTGAGTTTCAGTCGTCCAAACATGGTTTCGTCTAAATAAGGACGGCTGAAGACTCGAAATCGCAATTGCGCTACCGCTGGACAATTGCATATCAGATGATATAAGGTTCCGTAGTCGGATTCACAAAGATCACATGAAAAAGACTCAGCGCGCTGAATAGTTGCCATGTGATAATTGAGTTTGTAGTGGCCGGTTAAAGCCCTGGTCAGCATGCCGCAGTGGAGCTTCGAAAAATGTAAGAGATTTTTCGAAACCACTGGGCATGGTTGTTCTAGAAACGCCTTTGTTTGGCGACACGTTTGTAGATTTCTCAAATAATTGCGGTGCTCGGACGAAGCCCAGGACCGTATTTTTTCCCTTATCCAACTTGTCGAAATTGGCAGCGCGGGCTCAGGACCAACGAAGTCAATCGCTGAACCTGCCCTGGCCAATTCGTCAGCCCATTCATTTCCAGTAATACCGCAATGTCCGGGCCCCCAGACAAGGTAGATAGTGTTGACAATGCTTAGTTCTTCGATTTGGGTTCGGCACGCGATCACTAGCTTGGACCGGGATTTGTCTGAGCTAAGGGCCTTGATTGCAGCCTGACTATCGGAGCAGAAGTTTATAACTCTGCCGGACAAACTCAGTTGAAGGGCCGATTGCACCCCGCACATAATCGCAAAGATTTCTGCTTGGAATACAGTACAGTATCTACCTAGTGAGTGAGATTGTTCCAATCTCATTTCACGACAGTAGATACCAGCACCAGCACGTCCCTCCAACAGAGAATCGTCAGTGTAACAAACCACTTGCGTTTGTTGTTGTCTTTCCATAAAGCCAGACAACCACTCCTCTCGAGAGGGAATCTTCATATGGAATGTCCTGTAAGGAAAACTACAAGTGAGTGTAATATCGCTGGGAGCGAGAATATCTTCACCCCATGTAACCATTTGTGACCACAATCGTGTATGACTGGTAGCAAGATCAACATGATTATTGTTCCAAAGCCCAGTAACCTGCAGTCTGTATGCACATGATAGTGCTTCTTGTTTTAAGTGTATGTGTAATGGTTCGATATTTAGAAGTGCCTCAAGAGCAGCAGTCGAAGTCGTGGTGAAAGCACCAGTCAACGTCATGAGCACCATTCTTTGCAGATGATTTAGCTTTGACTGGACTATCACCACCTCTCCCCTCTGCCACCACACAAGGCATCCGTATGACAGTATTGGACGTACAATTGTCGTGTAAATCCAATAGATGTATTTAGGTTTGAGACCCCAGGTCTTTCCAAAAGTTCGTCTGCACAGCCCGAAGGCCATGCACGCTTTCTTGACTCTGAACTCAATGTAAGCAGACCAATTCAGTTTGGAATCCAATATGACTCCAACGTATTTGACTTGATCTGCACACAGTAGCTCAGAATCAAAGAACTTTAAGGGACGAACCCCGATTGTTATTCGCTTCTTCGTCAAAAGAACCATTGAAGTTTTGCTTGGGTTAACTGATAGTTTAACTTGTCGACACCACTGCTCGACAGCTCTTAATGCCTGTTGCATTAAGTCAAAGATTGTTCCGATGCAAAATCCAGTAATTAATATTTGGTAATCGTCTGCAAACCCGTAGGTTGGAAATCCAAGCTCATTGAGTTTCTTCAACAAGCCGTCTACTAAGTTCCATAATAAAGGTGACAGCACGCCGCCCTGAGGACAACCGCAAATACTCAATCTCAGCCTGTCGCAGTGACGAGCAAAGTATGCGGTTACTAAGCATTGCGTTTATCCAACCTGAGATACATGCAGGTATCCCATGACCGCGCATCGCTTCCAGAATAGACTGGAAGGACACATTGTCAAAAGCACCCTCAATATCTAGGAATACACCCAAGCTAGATGGCTTGAGCGAGAAGGCTTTCTCAATGTTGTAGACAACATCGTGAAGCAGAGTGATCGTGGATTTCCCACACTGATATGCATGTTGCATTTTGTGCAGTGGATATTCAACTAAACTAACGTTCCTGATGTGATGATCGATCATCCGTTCCAAAGCTTTCAGAAGAAAAGAACTTAAGCTGATAGGCCTAAAACTCTTGGCTTCTTCATAGCTTGAGCGCCCCCCTTTGGGAATAAATCTAACAGTTATTTCTCGCCATGCTTTCGGGATGTACCCGGTAGCAAGACTGGAAAGCAAAATCTTTTTCAAGACATGTTTAAGAATATCAAATCCCTTTTGCAGTAGCACGGGAAGTATTCCATCTTTTCCGGGTGATTTGTATGGAGCAAAGCTGTCAACTGCCCACTTGACCGATTCAGTGGAAACCAATGTGCGTGCTAACACCCACGAGTCCGAATCACCAGAATGAGATCTGTGAACATTGTTCAACTCCGGATCGATACAACCTGGAAAGCGTGTGTCGAAGAGACAATTAAGAACATCTTTTTCGTCCGTCACATAAACACCATCTCTGGGTTTTAAGGAGTTCATCTGAAAATCATTCGATTTGGAGAGAATTTTATTTAACCTGCTAGCCTCGTTCAGACTAGAGACATTAGTGCATAGGCTTTGCCAGCCAGCCCTTTCTGCAGATCTAAGTCATTTCTTATATGCACTACGAGCTGACCTGAAAGCCCTGGAGTCATCACGCCGACGTCGGTTCCAAGCTCTTCTCATAACTTTCTTCATTCTTTCAAGCTCAGCCCTCCACCAAGGGGTTCCCCTAGTCGATTTAACAGTACGAAGTGGACAAGCTTCTTCGTAGGATGCTAATATGAATGAGTTTGTCGTATCCACGACGTCATCTAAGTCGTCTAGTTGACTAATTGTTGGAAAATATCCATGAAGTTTAGTCGCCAAGTTTTCCAAAAAGAGGTCCCAGTTTGTAGATTTAGGATTACGATATGTCACCACATTGAAGGTGACATCAAAATGATCGAAAAATATATATTTATGATCGGATAGAGACGGTTCAGTTTCATTTGGAACCTGCCCATTTCCCAGTTGATGCAAAATTCTATCAGAGCAAAGTGTTATGTCTAACACCTCCTTCCTCCCAGACCTCGCAAAAGTTGGTCGGTTTCCCACATTCAGAATATGGAGATTTGTACTACTTATGTACTCCATCAGTTCAGAGCCTCTCAGATTGATGTCTGAGCTGACCCAAATGATGTGATGAGCATTCGCATCACTGCCGATAATGAGCGGAAGCCCATTTCTGCTACAATATGATACAACGCTTTTGAAATCATCAGAAGGAGATGATTCATTATGCGGTAGGTATGCTGAACAATATATATATTTTTTGTCTACGTTTCCGGCAGTCAGTGTAACTGTGACAACACAGATATCGCGAGTTGTGAGCTCCGATATGAGACACGCGTCAATAGCCTTATTTGCAAGAATGCAAGCACAAGGGTGAGTCATACCTGTCTTGTTGTAAGCAATGAAGGCAGTGTTATGTAACTTTCCAAAACAGAAGTTTCCTTTATGGAAATACGGTTCTTGAACCAATGCTATGGAAGCTTTACCTTCCTGCATGAGTCGAGATAAATTCACAGTTGCTGTACGTTTGTGTTGGAGATTGATTTGTGCTATTCTAACCATTGTTGATTAGAGAACTGTACATTTCATCTCCAACACAAATTGCACAACAACTAGAGGACACCAAGCGAGTTGGGATGTTAACGCATATAGCGAGCCATATCAGGTTTAAATGGGACATGATCCTTTGATTCCCACGATTTGCGAAGAAAATAATGGTCCACTGTGTCAGAGATTCGCATAACACAGTAAGGGCAAAACCCAAAATGTTCCGTGCGCGACTGGCATATTTTAGACCCTCCAGTCATTAAGTCCTCGGCACGGAACTACACCTTGACTTAGGGTCTCCTACTTTCAGTCGCCTCCTACGACATGGGAGCAGGACTCCAGTGGCTCAATTCTAGGCCGGATACCACACGGCCTCTGGGCAGATTTTTGATTCAAGGGATTTGATATTCTGTACACATCGAAATTTGATAATCGAAACTCAACAAAACTTTACCGAACTACCATCAGCCGAGAGTCTCAGCAAACTCCCAGCCAACAAAAATTCGGCAAAATTAAGTGGATCATCGGTGAAAAAATCGGTGTGTAGAGTGAACGTTCCGCTGCGTACTGGGGAGTTCGCCCAACTCTTCCCAGGCTCCGTTCACCATTGAGAATGTTTTAAACCCCCTCAACAATTTTACCCATAGCACGGGTCGCATGACACTATGGAATTGGGGTTCCCTGTTTGGTAGATTTTTACCACTGAAACAGGTAGTCCGTAGTGTAATTCTTAGCAGGTTGAAACAACCACTACCGACACTATACGGCTTATCTAGGCTGTTCGGTGAAAGAAGCTGACATTGAAGAACAGCTTCCATATTTAGATGGGCGAACAACCGCAAAACATATTTTATATGCACACCTAGAAAAAATAGTGTAAATTTACGTCTCCTGACCCTAACATATACGAGCATTAAAAATGACTTAGTTTTACGTTTGATTTTAATTTTACATGACGTTTAGTTTCGTAGATCATGTAGTTTTACTCCACATACAGCGTTTGTTCTGAATGGTTGGAAGAGTATATTTATGTCATTGCGCATGTAAAGTATATGTTTCATGTAAAATTGAATATTTCGTAAATTACGGTTTGCTGAATTGTGTCATGTTTGCAATTACGTCAACGATAAAATTAAGATTTTTTTGGTGTGTGGCTGATAAAATCGGGGTTTCAATGTATTATAATAGATATTAAGCATTCGAAGAAGTTTCTTGTGAACGAGTGTAGAACAAATTTGTTTCTACTTACTTGAAGTCAGCGGCGTAGCCAGAAATTCGGCTTGGTGGGGGTTTGATGAAAATCGATCTTACTGTCCAAACGGCATAATTCCGAAACCGTAATTTTTGAAGTTTTAAAATTATGCAGAATAAATTTTTCAGAAAATAGTAACAGAGTTCGTGTCTTTAGCGAATTTGTTGAGACTTAATTGTAGTCATGAATATTAACCTGAGAAAATTCACCATAAATACTTCTTGGACGATATACCGTCAAAATTATTTTATCAAATGATGCGCTGTTTAACGTTTGTAAAACTCATCGAAGATACTAAACCTCCGAAGTTGACTGTTTCAAAATGATGCTATCTTGACCTTAAATTACTGTCTTTGAACATATACATATAATTGGTCATACAACAAAAATCAAATGCTCATCAAAATCGATCAGGACCTGCTAGAGTCGAATGGAAATCGTCATTTTTCATAAATTTCTCTCTACATTCGGAAAGTGTTATCCTCGTTATTAATCATATTACGTTTTCGTCTCAAATCGACGCATTCCCAAAATAAAAACCTGTTTTAATCCATCTAGTGGTGCAATTGTGCTTTTCTCATTTGTCCAGACTACGATTCCATGGCTGGTTATGTTCAATACAATGGTGGAAATGAATATTACATGTTCAGGACGATTTGCACATACATACAATGGATCGACAGCCACGATCTTGAGATACTATGTGATACTGAAACATCGCTTGAAACCAGCGGCGGATCATGGAGAAAGATCCGGGAGGTCCGGATCCTGCCGAAAAATTTCAACTTGTTAAGAAATTTTAAACTAGTTTTAATTTTAAAGTAGCAACCCCTCACTGCATACTCCCTCCGGACCGGTATGATTGACGATTTTTAGAGTGATTGCATAACCTTTCTATATGAGAAAAGCAAAAATGTTCCAAAGTCCAAAAAAGTCAATTTTTGTCAAACATTATTTTTTTCGAGTTTACATCAAATCTCAATGTTTCATGCATTATAAAGAGATTTGGCATCAAAAATACAAATTTGATTTTGAAAATTTTTCATTTCAGTTTATATGCGAATTTGCTGTGTGATTGCACTCTTCAACTCGTAACTCCGGAACCGGAAGTCCAATCAATAAAAAATTCAATAGCAGCCGATGGGGAGGTTGTACCTTTCATTTGAGACTAACTTTGTGCAGATCGGTCCAACCATCTCTGAGAAACAGAGGTCACATTTTTTTCACATACATGTATGTGTGCACACACAGACATTTTCCGACCTCGACGAACTGAGTCGACTGGCATATGACACTCGGCTCTCCGGGTCGGGATTAGATTGACGAATTTTAGAGTGAATGAGAAAGGCAAAAACATTTTTAGCAAATGTTGAAAGTTATGCATTTTTTTGGCGAGCAGTTCTATGTTTTATAGACATTAAATCAATTTTAACTTCGCTGCCTATTAAATAAAGACCCTTATTACAGTACATCTCTACAAAAGCGAGCTCAATTTGAAAAGAAATCTGAGGATTATGATTGATTACAGAACTCTGGAATTTTCTATTGGAATGTTTTCAGGCAGGAATTTGATATTGATGCTATTAGACAACTGTGAAATCAAGACCAATAGATCAGTTACATAGCAGGACCCCATTCCGACAATATATCAAAAGTCCTCATGATGTTTTCAACAACAGGGTATCAATGTACGGATCAGATAAGTGTTATTGTAATATTGAATTAAATCAGTCAGCATCAATAAATTTCTAACTTCTATCCAATAGTTTTTTTGGTATGGTTGGGGGGGGGAGGTTGTATGGTGTTAAACCCCAAAACCTTCTCTTGGCTACACCGTTGCTTGGAGTTATTTATTTCGCTTTTCATTATCCGATATTTGTCAGATCGATCCGATGGTTATAAATTGCAGTCAGAAGGTTCGCACAAATGAACATTTTTGCACTGATAAGTTATCAAGTTCCTTCCAGATAACTTGGAAGTGTTCGGTCATTATTTCTAGAGGTTGTAGATAAAAAAATGAAATACAAAATTCGTTTTATCGAAATAATGTTTGGCTTATTTCAATGGATTATTACTATATTGAACAATACATAAGCGACAAAGAGTAATCCACAAACAACAAGCCATAACTTTTAAAGTATTCAAAACAGATATTTGAAGTCTTCATTAAAGTTATTCGCAAAAGTAAGAGCTACAAATTTGCTGAAGGCATCATTTCGATATAATCACTTCCAAGAAAATTTGTGGAAATATCTCACTCATAGGGGGATTAATCAGCAAAAGCATAATACCAAAAGAAAGGGCATATTGCCACCATTAAATACTCCGAAGATACTATTGACCTAAAATAAGCCGTTTTGGCGTTAATAATAGATTACATGTTTTTGGTCATATTTCCTGGCAATGGAAAATGATAAAAATCTTTCGTCCGCATTTAATGTTAAATATCTCTTTTAATAATAGTAATATATCAATATTTAGCTTGTTCGAAAGGTATTCCTATAAGCTGCCTAAAAATATATGAAGTGTTATTCTATGTTGTCAATTTCGGCAGATAAGTTAAAAAACTGCAAAAAGCGCCATTTTTACACATTCAAACATTCATATCTTGGAAACTAAACATCAGAATCAAAAACAAATTAATAGCGTTCTTACTGTTTGATAGGTCTTTCTTTTAAAATTGCTTTGGATAAGATCGGTTCAGCCATTGCTGAGAAACACGAATGAGAGTTTGTCCGTTACATACACACACAGACACACACATACATTGTCCCAACTCGTCGAGCTGAGGCGATTGGTATATAAGACTCGGCCCTCCGGGCCTCGGAAAAAATCTTGAAAGTTTGAGCGAATTCTATACATTTCGTGAATATTTACGGCTTTCTCAGTCAATTTAGCTTGAGCAAACGAATTGTTTTTAAAACTGCCCGACGTTTCGACCGTGTTTGGCGGCCTTTTTCAAGGGAAATTTAATCGTGTCGTTTTTGTCGTAGTCGCTTATTGCCAACGGTGGGAGGTTGGGTGTTTTTGCACTGGCCGAAATGGTTGTGGAGATGACGATTTTGTGTTGAAAAAGTCATCTGAAAAAATCTTTGGTACGGAGCTCTATGTATGCACGAAGTGGTCCAACGTCTGGTTTGAAAAAAAAAAAACAAAACAAAACAAACAAAAACAATTCGTTTGCTCAAGCTAAATTGACTGAGAAAGCCGTAAATATTCACAAAAGATTGTAGTTCCAGTCGGTATAATACTCAAAGATAACCTCTATACATTTCTTTTATAGTAATTTTTTTTATTCTATTTCTATACATTTCTTTTAAAGAAATGTAAAACTAGCAAACTCATATCAGTTTCTCGGAAATGGTTGGGCCGATTTTCACAAACTTAGTCCCAAATGATAGCTATATTATCCCCACAGATGTCTATAAAATTTCGCACGGATCACTTATATGGTTCCGGAAATATAGACTGAACCGTCCGTTCACATATGAAATTCCCATATAAGCAGGAACTCAAAAAAAATTTCAAAGAGGGGACCCCATGAAATTTTAGAAATCGAATTCGTATTTTTGATGCCAAACATCCTTAAAATACATGAAACGTCGAGATTTTATGTTATCTCGAAAATGTTTTTTTATAAAGATCGACTTTTTGGGACTTGGCCGATTTCGCACCTTTTTGCCTTTCTCAATAGAAAGGTATTGCAATTGCTCTGAAAACCGACTTTTTAACGGAGGCCCGGAAGGCCGAGTGACATATACCATTCGATTCAGCTCGTCGAGTTCGGCAAATGTCTGTGTGTATATGTGTGTGTATGTGCGTCTGTGTGTGTACGCGAACACAATCTCACTCACTTTTCTCAGAGATGGCTGAACCGATTTTCACAAACTTAGTCCCAAATGAAAGGTGCAACGTTCCCATAGGCTGCTATTGAATTTCTAATGGATCCGACTTCTGGTTCCGTAATTACATGGTGATAGGTACGATCACGTAGAAAATGTCGATTTTAATAAACTCTACAATGAATGCATAATGGTGAAAAATTTTCCAAAATGTGACCACAGCTGCTTCGATTTGTAGTACTAGGTCACTAACAGCCATTCAAAGTCTTTTTGGTCACATTGACTACCATCATCGGTTCCGGAAGCCCCGGTAGAAGTATCCAAATTCAGAATAACAGTCACATCGGTTTCTAGGAGATGGCTAGACCGAATCAACCAAACTTAGTCTCAAATGAAAGATGTTGCGTTCCCGTAAATGGCTATTAAATTTTATCCCGAACCGACTTCCAGTTCCGCAGGTACGGGTTGTGGCGTGCGATCACATAGCAAATTGTGATTCAGACCGATACTCCGATGAAAGCAAAAACCGATTTAATCCATCTAACAGTGAAATGACACATTTCTTACACATATCACTATTGGATTAGTTTGCAGAACTCACGAGAAGTAGGCACCCAACTAGAGGTGGGATGAAAACAGTTTCTAGTCTTGCACGAATAAAATCTCGAATAAACTGAATAAATTATAGAAATCAACAAAACGAACGAAATAAAAAGTAACACAAAAGATGAAATAATAGGTTTTAAAATTCATAAAATGAGAAGAAAAATTGATGGAAAACAAAATCATAAAATACACGAAACAAATTAGATTAGATTATTAAATAAAAATTAAGATTATATTTAGAAATAGTTATAAGATTAATGAAATAAATTGACTCATACTATCAACTTGAATGAAATAAAAGGAATGACTGAACATGAAATGCATAAAATTAAAGATATGAATAAAATGAATCAAATGAATCAAACGAATCAAATGAATCAAATGAATCATATGAATAATGTGAATCACGTGAATCAAATGAATCGAATGAATCAAAAGAATCAAATGAATCAAATGAATCAAATGAATCGAATTAATCAAATGAATCAAATAAATCAAATGAATCAAATGAATCATATGAATCAAATGAATAAAAAGAACCGAATGAATCAAATGAATCAAATAAATCAAATGAATTATATGAATCATATGAATCAAATGAATCAAATAAATCAAATGAATCAAATTAATCGAATGAATCAAAAGAACCAAATGAATCAAACGAATCAAATGAATCAAATGAATCAAATGAATCAAATGAATCAAATAAATCAAATAAATCAAATGAATCAATTGAATCAAATGAATTGAATGAATCAAATTGATTTAATTCATCCAGTAAATACAATGAATCAAATGGATCAAATGAATAAAATGAATGGATGAACAAAATGAATAAAGCAAAAATAAATAAAATGTATAAATAAAACAAACGAATCAAATAAACAAAATGAGCTGAAGTGATAAAATGAATAAAAAGAAGAAAATGAGCAGAATAAAATGCATGGATTAAAATGAAAAATTAAACGATGGTAAAAGGTTACAAATTAATATAAAGAAGTAAATTGTGTCAAATAAATTATTTGGATGAAATGATTAAAACTGAGAAAGTAATCATATTATTAAAATGAAGAAACTGAACAAAATGAATAAAGTTGAAAAAATGAATAGAATGCATACAATGAAAACAATGAATAAAATAAGTTTAATGAATGATATGAGTAAAATGCACAAAAAGAATAAACTGATCAGAATGAATCCATAGAATAAAACGTTATTAATCCACCTAACAGTGTGATGAGACATTTCTTATAACTCTTATCACTCTCTTCGGATATTATATCGTTTGAGAACATTTAGAACTTGATGCTTCGCGATGTTTTTGATAACACATACTACATGGGATAGTGGCAGGACTCAGAGAATCACTCAAATCAGCATAGGACAACATCAGTGCTAGAAATCTCAAACCAAATCAATGGGAAGGCGAAAAAATGGCCCATAAAATAGACATACAAACGAATTATTGCTAATGCTCTGTTAATAAAATATCTAAATTCCTCAATCAATGCATTGTGGTGGGAAAACTGATTTTTCTAAAGGGGTTATGTATATTGTACTGAACCAAAAAAAAATCGATTTGTTTTAATCGATTTAAAGTTTATACTTTACTCAAATTTCCAACGCGACTGAGAATTAAGAAATCAACGCTTTTTCTTGAAAAAACCCACCATTCAAAGAAAATCAACAGTGCATATTTTTAGACTTGGTTTTATTTCCTATTTAAGAACTATTGTGTTTTTTACATCCTAGATTGCATGATTCAGTGATCGAAACCCAAAACTTCATGAAGTATTTGAAATTATTAAATTAAAATTTGTGTTTGCTATTGAAATTGACAAAATGATTGTATATATATAGTATATAGTCCCTTTGGCGATTGTTTACTTTTTTGGTCCCACCTATCAGCATTGAAGTATCGCCCTTACGTTTTTTTACAATACCAATTTTACAATTGGTGGGGGTTTGGTGAAAATCGATCTTAATGTCTAAACGGCATAATTCCGAAACCGTAATTTTTGAAATTTTAAAATTATGCAGAATTAATTTTTCAGAAAATAGTAACAAGCAAAAAAGTACCAAAGTCCAAAAAAATCAATTTTTTTCAAACGTAATTTTTTCGAGTTTACATCAAATCTCAATGTTTCATGCATTATAATGTCATTTGGCATCAAAAATACAAATTTGATTTTGAAAATTTTTCATTTCAGTTTATATTGGAATTTGCTGTATGATTGCACTCTTCAACTCGTAACTCCAGATCCGGAAGTCCAATCAATAAAAAAAAATCAATTACAGCCGATGGGAAGATTGTACCTTTCATTTGAGACTAACTTTGTGCAAATCGATCCAGCCATCTCTGATTAACAGAGGTCATATTTTTTTTCCACATACACACATACTCACACATAGATACAGACATGCATACACACACAGACATTTTCCGATCTCGACGAACTGAGTCGATTAGCATATGACACTCGGCCCTCCCGGTCGTGATTAGATCGACGAATTTTAGAGTGAATGAGAAAGACAAAAACATTTTTAGCAAATGTTGAAATTTATGCATTTTTTGGTGAGCAGTTCTATGTTTCATAGACATTAAATCAATTTTAACTTCGCTTCCTATTAAATAAAGACCCTTATTACAGTACATCTCTACAAAAACGAGATCAATTTGAAAATAAATCTGAGGATTATGATTGATTACAGAACTCTGGAATTTTCTATTGGAATGTTTTCAGGCAGAAATTTGATATTGATGCTATTAGATAACTGTGAAATCAAGACCAAGAGATCAGTTACATACAGGACCCCATTCCGACAATTTATCAAAAGTCCTCATGATGTTTACAACAACAGGTTATCAATCTACGGATCAGATAATTGTTATTGTAATATTGAATTAAATCAGTCTGCATCAATAAATTTTCAACTTCAATCCAATATTTTTTTTGGGTGTGGTGGAGGGGGGAGGGGAGTTGTATGGTGTTAAACCCCAAAACCTTCTCTTGGCTACGCCGTTGCTTGGAGTTATTTATTTCGCTTTTCATTTTCCGATATGTTTCAGATCGATCCGATGGTTATAAGTTGGAAAAATTACAGTCAGAAGGTTCGCACAAATGAACATTTTTGTACTGATAAGTTATCAAGTTCCTTCCAGACAACTTGGAAGTGTTCGGTGATTATTTCTAGCGGTTGTAGATAGTAAAATGAAATACAAAATTCGTTTTATCGAAATAATGTTTGGCTTATTTCAATGGATTATTACTATATTGAACAATAAATAGGCGACAAAGAGTAATCAACAAACAACAAGCCATAACTTTTAAAGTATTCAAAATAGATATTTGAAGTCTTCAGTAAAGTTATTCGCAAAAGTAAGAGCTACAAATTTACTGAAGGCATCATTTCGATATAATCACTTCCAAAAAAATTTGTGAAAATATCTCACTCATAGGGGGATTAATCAGCAAAAGCACAATACCAAAAGAAAGGGCATATTGCCTCCATTAAATTCTCCGAAGATACTATTGACCTAAAATAAGCCGTTTTGTCGTTAATAATAGATTACATGTTTTTGGTCATATTTCTGGCTATGGGAAATGATAAAAATCTTTCGTCCGCATTTAATGTTAAATATCTCTTTTGATAATAGTCCGATTTCAACAATCTATAGCTTGTTCGAAAGGTATTCGTTAAAGCTGTCTAAAAACATATAAATTGTTAATCTATATTGTCAATTTCGGCAGATAATTCAAAAAAACTGCAAAAAACGCCATTTTTGCGCATTCAAACATTCATATCTTGGAAACTAAACATCAGAATCAAAAACAAATTAATAGCGTTCATACTGTTTTTTAGTTCTTTCATTTAAAATTGGTTTGGATAAGATCGGTTCAGCCATTGCTGAGAAACACGAATGAGAATTTGTCCGTTACATACACACACACACACACAGACACACACACACACACACACACAGACATTGTCCCAAATCGTCGAGCTGAGTCGATTGGTATATAAGACTCAGCCCTCCGGGCCTCGGAAAAAATCTTGAAAGTTTGAGCGAATTCTATACATTTCTTTTATAAGAAATGTAAAAACGAATAAAATAAGTAAAATGAACGCAGATGAACAAAACGAATAAAAAGATGCTGAATGAAATAATTAATTAATAATTAATTTTTGAATAAAGAAAATGAATAAACTGGATTGCACGAATTTGAGAACCACTGCATCAGAAAGTTTTGAAATGTTTTTGAAAATCCCACCTTCTGAGAAACGGCTAATAAATATAAAATAGACTTTATAGGGTTCCATCTTTTTTGGTTTTATTCTTTTCGTTTTCATGCTTCTTTACTTGACGATGTCGTTTTAAGATTATCTGATGTTTCTACTTTATTGTTGGACCTTAATTAGTGATCAGGAACCTGGAACGTTCAATTTGCTTTGGAATCCGAAGTTTACTTTTTGGTCACATATTCCCGAAAAAAGATTTATGTACAGAGTAGAATTTACTGGTCCAGTATTTTAACGCGCAATTGAATATAGTAAAGTGAGACAAGGTCACATGTGCTTTCAAGTCCCTTGAACAGAGAACGACAGAGGGAGAATGCGATTCGTGAATGAGACAGCTAGATATTTCAAAGTTTTTATTTGCATTGAAGTAAATAGTGTGAAATGTCTAGGCCATGTCGATAGCATAAAAGCCGTGCATTCAGTTGATTGCAATGCAGTCTCTTTCCATTCATCCTTATAGCTTGCATATTGTTTCGTTCGGAATTCTCGTGCAGGAAATATGGATAAATATGTCATATACAAACCAATACTGTGAAAAATAAATGGTTCAAACTACTCAGTATATGCAGATATGGACGACGATAAGTTAGAAGACACATTGTAGTTGCATCCCCCATCGAGAGTGGGTACTTTGGGAGACTTCTTTTCCTGGATCTAATTTGTGGATATTTTTGGTCTTTGATTCGTTATTTTTCTTAAAAGTTCGTCCCAATACAACGAATGTGCATTTTCAATGATACCATTACAAAAAAAGTTGTTCTAAGTTTTGTAACCATGAAGTGTTACAATTTCCTAAAATCATCGCGAGAAAACGAAATTGCAATTTTCAACGCTTTGGTATGCGCGGGAGTAGGAATGAGGTTTTAGAACCCTATTTGCTCGCGGCGATGCAAGCCAGTGGGAAGCAAAATTAAAAACCCCAGCAGGTGGCTTTCGGGGAGTGAGATGAGATGAGAGGAAAATTAGACGAGTGGACCGGATGCGGGTAGGGGAACAGGACTGAAAGGAGAGGATCGAAAGCCTAGTTGGAGCCAAGAAAACGAGAGGTAGTATCTAGACCGTGTAAGTGAACGCATCGTTTTAATAACCGAGTCAAAGTTTTGCGCTAAGTGCATATTAAGGACGGCTAGATAGGCTGAATGCCCCGGTCACTTCACTAGTAATTGTGAAGTTTAACCAATACCGGACAAAGAGACTTCTCGCCGTAATCATGCCCTGTGCCAGAACGGCTAACAAGTAAAGGAGACCGTCTTCGCGGATCCCGGTGGTGAATTCCGCCATAACTTCCATCTGCTAATCGCCAAGGACGAGGTGGTCTGCGGACCGCGATAGACTGAGCAGAGTCCTCAACTTACCCGGTATTTGTGCTTCTTTTTTTTTTACTATGGAGAAGACCTTTACGTCCTAGGCCAGCGCACGTGCTATTGGTAGGGTCCAAGCAACCGCACGGGGTGCACTGGGGGCGTGTCGGGCTCGAATGGTGACGCTGCCATTAATACCGACTAAACTCCATTGGGCTCCGCCATTGTTCCTGCCAGGAACTACCTTTCGGTATTACTTCTGGGGGGATGACTGTACTTAATGCACTCATTCACTCTCACTCACGCGTTCATACGTCCTGTATGAGGCTTACTTGGGTGCTCTCTCTATCGCACCTTGATTCACTCTCAAACATTCCACATGAGGGCTGACTTTTGTGCTCACCTTTTTCGTTCCTTGCGAGGCTGACTTGTGTGCTCACCTTACTCATTCCTTGCTAGGCTTACTTTTGTGCTCGCCTCACCCATACCATGTGGTATTTGTGCTTCTGTAGAAACCCGTTCGCCTCGTGGTCGTGAGTCGAAGCAACCATCCGCTGCCCAGCCTAGGCTCTCACATCGCCCCGCCGCGTGCTACGGTGAAGGAAAACCATCGTTTGCAACAAGTGGCCATCGCTACAAGGACCAAAGCCGCTCTACCGCCAAACGTCTGTGACCGTTCCGCTACGAACCCCGCTCTGCCGCCATCGACCCATTTCACCACCCTCACGGCCGCCGCCATACTCAACCATCAACTAATAAAGTCATCGTCATCTTGTGTTTCAGTGAGTAATAGAACGTTTAAAACCCCCGAATCTCGTTATTAACAAAGTCCGAACGCCTCCCCACCACCTCTTTAACGACCCTGGGACAGGAGGACCCAAAAGAGGCCTTTCGCGCCCGCCCCGCCGGCTGCCGTTGGTCTGACCAGTAGCTTGGGGTTTAGACTGATTCCCCTTCCGAGTCTCGGAAAGCAATCCACGAGCGCTAAGAGAGCCGTACCAGATAACCGGTAACATTTGGCCCCCAACTAAAATCCTGGGAGTTTCCCAGCAAGTAAAAATATTCCTAGATTGCCTTATTCTCAGAGTATTTTGGGAACGAGAATGGCTTTGCCTCCGACGACGATTCGTCTCCCTCAAGTGGGAGTGAATCTCAACTGGGGCGCTGTCACTGAAAACACCTCAGTCAGCGCCCTGTACTGGCACGAAACCTAAGCGTGTCAGGTCAAGGTATGTGACAAAGCATGACTTCACATTCGCGATGAAAGATGTTGCAGATATTTTTAAAGATTTGACTCTGGAACTACGAGAGATAAAAACGGAACTTCAAACCCGAAAGTCGGGTGCGCCAAGCGAATTTGATATTTCGGCTATACTAGTCGATCCTGTATTGACTTCCAGTAAATACTACCGAAACGATATTAATGTTTCGGCTACTGTTACACGACCAGTTTCCAGGTCTTCAACATATGTAACAGCGGCCATCAGTCAAAGCATACGATTCCCGCCCCTTGAGATTCACGAATCCTCTGGCACCGCACAGGTTACTCAAACACCCGTATCACTGACGTCCGGTACCAGTAACCAGCCGTTTAACACAACAAATCCCTTTTTGTTAGATTTTTGTCGCGGTGCGCCTCCGACTGTCGAACCGATTCGAACAGAGCCCACAATCACCTTCACCTTACCATCTGCAACAATTCCAGAAGCTATCCCCGTATTGTCGTCTTATAGTCATTCATCCCACCCGAACCCTAGTGTGGTAGATTCAAGAAGCACTGCTGAAGTCATGCAGTACCCCCGGTGGTCAGAGTCTGAAACTCTACCAGCGCCGGAGCATTGGAACTTCCCAAATACAGCCTTCTATCGTTCGCACCAAACCGTTTCTGGAGCTCAAGCATCTCGGCCGATGTCCTCGGAATATCATAATTTTCATCAGGGAGAACGACGTCCGTCTGCCTTCTACCCTCGGAAAGTGATCCCAGTATCGCAGTGGAAGATTCAAAAATACAAGGCCGATGAACAAGGACTTGGGATGAACGAGTTCCTTGAAAATGTGAATCAGATGGCTCTCTCAGAACATGTTTAAGAAGAGGACTTATTTGATTCCGCAATTCATCTATTTGATGGACCTGCCCTCAGTTGGTACACGGCAACTAAAAGCCAAAATCGACTAAGAGATTGGCACCATCTGGTTGAGGAATTGCAAAGGGCATTCCGCCACCCCGATCTAGACGCAGTATTAAGAGTAAAAATCTACCAATACCGCCAACAACGGAATGAAACTTTCCAGCAATATTATTTGCACATGGAAAAGCTTTTCCGTAGCATGAGTCAACCCATGTCTGAGTTGGACAAGATGAAAGTACTTAAGATGAATTTGAGGTTTGATTAAGCTAGTTGTTAGTAGGAAAACGAATTACCTTCCTACAAACGCTGGTTAATCTTGGCCACGATCTCGATGCAGCAGATTAATCTGCCTTTGCGAGAGTTTTCAGTTATCCGAAAAAGGAAACTTGTGAACTTAGTAATGGAAGAGTTAGTCCACAGAACATACGAGTGTTCTCCAACAAACACCATCAGGCTGGGAGAACTAATCAAAACGCCAAAAACGACAAGAACTCTAAGTCAAACTACAACTCGAAACAACCCAAATCAGAACCAAAACCGAGCGAACAACCTAAATCAAAAGCAGATCAACAACCACCTAAAGGTGATTCTCGAAGTTCGAGGGATCCCTTCACAAAACTCGTGAGCAATTATCGCCCACCCCCACATGGGGAGTGTTTGAACTGCAGAGACGAACATGAAACCGGTGAATTTTTCCTCCCGAGACGACTATTTTGCCAAATTTGTGCATTTCCTGGAGTAGAATACAAAAGCTGTCCGTATTGTTCAAAAAACACAATAAGGGAGTCCCAAAGTCGCAGGATTCTCACCAAGCGCCAATAAATAAACATTTCCAAAATCTAATCTCAGACCTGGTCCACCGCTATGAGCCTCGATCTGATGACACTCAGCAGGAAACCCGACAGCCTTAAGTCAATAAGATCACTCTTACCTCACCGGATGGGGAAGACGATCGACCGCATGTACAAATATCCATTTTTGGTGTGCCTGTATGTACACTTCTAGATAGTGGAAGCCATAGGGCCATCATCAATTCCACAATATATAATCAATTTTCCAGCGTTCGTCTGCGGCATCCCGCCGAACCCATAGAATTGGTCACAGCCAGCGGGGACACATTGGAAATAGCCGGTGAAGTTTTGGTACTATATTCCTTCCAGGGTAAAACTCAAGTGATACCAACACTTTATGTCCCTGGTTTAGCAATCGATTGCATATGTAGAATCGACTTTTGGCGAGTCTATGGAATTCGACCGACAGTCTCCACATTTGCAATATCTCCTCTCTCCACTAGTCGTCATCCAAAGACGGTGGACACCCCAATCTTGACGGAAACACAGCAGAAAATTTTAGAACAAGTGAAGCTGACCTTCAGGGTGGCTTCTCATGAAAATTTAGATACTACACCCCTGGTAGACACGAGATTATTCTCGGAGACGACTAAACCAGTCAGACAATATCCTTACCCAATCAATCCTAAAATTCAGGCCGGCCTTTTCGCAGAAATAGATCGCCTACAGACCCGTGGAATCATTGAGGAGTCTAATTCGGAATGGTCCTTGAATATAGTCCCCATTCGAGAAAGTTCGGGGGACATCAGATTATGCCTTGACGCTCGCAAGCTTAATTAGCGGACGATTCGTGATGCTTACCCCACTCTAGACGCATCCTCGGTCGTTTGCCACGAACCCATTACCTCAGCACAATCGTTTTGACAGAAGCTTTTCTTCAGATTCCACTGTCTCGTGGCCCACGAAAATATTATGCATTCAGCGTTCAGGGGAAAGAGATGTTCCAGTTCACCAGGCTTCCATTCGGCCTCATCAACAGTCCGGCCATGCTGACCCGGTTAATGAATCGAGTGCTGGGACAAGGTGTACTGGAACCAGACGTCTTCGTGTACTTAGATGATATCATCATAGTCTCGGAGACGTTTGAAGAGCCGTTTGCTCAATGAGGTTGCAAGGCGTTAACGAGATGTCAATTTGTCAGTAAAATTGGAAAAATCGCACTTTTGCGTGGAGAAAATCCCATTCCTGGGATATATCCTGTCTTCCAGTGCTTTGCAAATTAAACCGGATAAGATCCGGCCAATCGTGGTATATGAGCGACCCACCACCACAACAAAGCTTCGCCGGTTTCTAGGCATGTAAAACTATTATCGGCGCTTTATCGCCGATTATAGTCACATCACCGCCCCCCTTTCAGAGCTTCTGAAATCGAAAACGAAGAACCCGAAATGGAATTCGGAAGCGGAGGAATCTTTTCAAAATATCAAGGAAAAGCTCATAATCACTCCAATCCTCGCAAGTGCTAACTTCGATCATGAATTTATTATTCATACAGATGCAAGGGATCAGGCTATAGCGGGTGTTTTAACCCAGAAAATGGATGGTCGGGAGCACGTGATAGAATATTATTCAAAAAAAACTGACCACTCCCGAACGTAGCTACCATGAAACAGAGAAGGAAGGATTAGCGGCCCTTCTTTCAATCGAGCATTTTCGGGGTTATGTTGAGGGAAGCCACTTCTCGTTGGTGACGGATTCATCTGCGTTAACATTTATTACGCGGACCAAACGGAAGACATCGTCGCGATTAAGTCGCTGGAGTTTGACACTACAACAATTTGACCTCACTATCCTTCACCGTCGGGGAAAGGAGAATGTAGTGCCAAACGCGTTTTCCCGAAGTGTGGCTGCAATCTCGCTGAGATCAGATTCGTCTTGGTACAACACTTTAAAAAGAAAGGTGGAAGATTCCCCTGAAGATTACACTGACTTCAGAATACAGGAGAAACAATTAATAAAATATGTTTTCTCGAGCGATCCATCTGATCATCGATTCAATTGGAAAATTATACCATCACCTGAATCCAGGAAAAAAATTCTCTTGTCTGCTCACGATGATGCAATGCACGTCGCAATCGACAAAACTATACATAGGTCAAATACGTCAAAAGTATTATTGGCCTCGACTCACAAATGACGTCCGATCACATGTGCAAAAGTGCACAGTGTGCAAGAAAATTAAACCATCTAATGTTCCCACGGTTCCTTTAATGGGTGATATGCGCACTTCTAACCAGCCTTGGCACATAATAGCCATTGATTACATTGGTCCTTTGCCAAGAACGAGGTCTGGTAAGCAGTATATCCTCGTAGTGATGTCTCTTTCTTCTCAGTCTCTTTCTTCTCTTAAAACCGTTTTGCGCGAGCAATGGTTTTTCCGTAATTCAGTTCCTTCAATCTTGCTATCCGACAACGCCAGTACATTCACATCGAAAGAATTTGGCGCGTTCCTCGAAAGCTTTGGAGTGAAGCACTGGCTTACGTCCCGTTACCACTCCCAAGCTAACCCTGTGGAACGTGTCAACCGGTCGATAAATACGGCCATCCGATCTTATGCTCGGGAAGATCAAAGGTCTTGGGACACTAAACTGTCCCAGATTGAACGAGTCATAAACTCAACCGTCCATTCAACGACTGGCTATTCACCTTTCTTCGTAGCGAAGGGGCACGAAGTAATGGTGGTTGGGGAAGACTATCATCGTTTCCAAACCGACGGTGAACAGTCATTGGAAGCAAGAATGAATCGAATAAAAGAATATAATCCGACAATATTTGATCTCGTATCCTCAAAAAAGCATATGATGCGTCAAGCCGGAATTACAATTTGCGCCATTGTAAGTCAGCAAAGCCCTTGAATGTGGGAGAATGCTTCTGTTCCGCACGTAACCGTTTGTTTTGCTCCTGCTCCGCGACGTGAATTTTGTTGAAAATTGATTGTTAAATTTGTCCTGTTGCTGTTTACTATTTTGATAAAATCTGGTGAAGTGATTCTACATTAGTGGCGAAGAAAAGCGTTTAGAAGAACAGTTGCTACTTTTTCCCAAATCGGTGTTGATTCTGTCGTACAACGTATAACGCAGTCTAAGCAAAATGATTTGTAACAAATGCTTTACAGAGAACGCACCCGACGAAGAAACAATCGTGTGCAAAGGCTTTTGTTTGGATGGATCGGATGTTTATCATCTGAATTGCGCTTCTGTCACCGGTTCTGAGGCGATCAGTTGCAATAATAATTACAACATCTACTGGCTATGCACTGCATGTGGCGAGATGATGTGTAATGTTCGCCACATGGAGGTATTTCGAGATAAACGAAAGCTGCTTGATATCGCTAATTTTTCATCCTATTCCACCGTTGTTGCGACTACTGCTGCCACCACAGCCGCCACTACCGGTACCGAAACCCACAATGATACGAAGGCTAAAAAGTTTGAAACAGATTTGCGCAATGAAATTTCGGCCCTGAAGAGTGAAATCGCTGGAATCCATCAAACGTTGGCTGGCTTCCCCTGCTCGTTCAATGCTTCAGTTTCGTCTTGATCATCACCACTTTCATCGACAAAGCTAATGCAAGGCTCGAGAAATGATCTAGAGGACAGTAGAAAAGTCTTGCTATCGCCGAAATGCTGGATTTTTCTTACAAAATTAAGAAACACCGTCACCGAAAAAGTAATTATAGATATGGTTTCGCATTGCGTTGGTGCACAGAAACTAGTAGCACCATGGAAGGATACATCGACGATGCCGTATGTGTCCTTCAAAGTAGGCTTTGATGTTAGCTTACGGGGCATGGCGCTGAACCCTTCAACTTGGCCAGAAGGAATTTTCTTTCGAGAGTTTCAACAACTTGAGTAGAATTGATTTAGATATTCGTAATGATTATTAATTAATGTTTCCTATGTTGTGTTTTGTTGTACATCGTATAATATAATGTTGTGCTGCTATGAATATTAGTATAAGCTACCACCAGTCTGTACGAGCTTGCTCAAAGATAATGCGAAATAAATAAATATATAAGATAAAGTATACAAGCGCAACATGAAGCAATCGAGTGCCAGTGATCACTACAATGCTAAGTTAGGAAGTCAATACCTACCACGCACCGCGATGAAAAAACATGGCTCTTCATCATACGAGCTGGTTGATTCTTCTGGCCGAAACATAGGTGTCTGGCCGGCAAATTTAATCAAACCAGCTTAGATAAATTCCAACAATAGAATAGTAAAAGGTTGGCGGCCATAGCTCCAGTAAAACCCATCGTTTCTAGTCTCTGGTCAGACCTGAAAGAACAAAGGATTCAGTAGAAGCTCATGGTCGTTTCGCGTCGCTAATGATCAAATAGTACTTACCGATCTAATGAAATCTAGCTCCCACTGGTATCGCAGTCCATTTACGGCTCTTTTTGTCCAAAAGCAGCATTTTTTTGACGTAGGACTACGTCTTTGTTTTCGATACAGGGGTGCACGTTGCAAATTCTACTAAAATGGTATGTAACGAAAAGTGGTCCAATTTTAAACGCATATAATTCAGCCATCTCACGATAAATTTTCAATTTTTTTGCACTTATCGCCCCGAAATACTTCTAAGAATAGATTCCAATAGATAAACCCAAAGATTTTTGATATCATGGCATTAAAAATTTAAATAATGAACAATTTAGTCAAAATATCGCGCATTTACACACAGATGATAGCGCTTCCCTAGTCCAGCACGACAGATTTGTGTACCTAGCGTGCTACGCTGCTATGAATGACGTCATCATCGACTATTTAAACGGACGGATTTCGCCAGTGCAGCTCAGTTGCCTGTTGAGCGGCAGACGAAGCAGGTCACTGCGTTGTGTGTTTTCATAGCCAGTGTAGCTGAGTTAGAAGTCCGTTTCACTGTCTGTGGAGGTACGCTACCCAGTGAATGCGACTGTGCTTGCCGTTCAAACACTATGCTATCTTTTGTGTTGTGCTCGTTTCCAGCACACTTTTATGTATAATTATTCGTACACAAAATAGTTTGTACATGCATGCTCCATTTGCAAATACGGTTAACATAGTATCGTGGTATTAGTTGTCTCTTTCGCTCTACCCATCAGCATTCATTCATTTTGCTTTGTGCGGTTGGGTTTAATGTTTGAGGACAATGTGTAAGTAGTTAGATCTAATTTGTTACTAAATTGCACAACGAAAGTTTATTATTTACGTTCGATCAATTCATTTCCCCTTCACGTGATTCATTTCCACTCAGCCTATAGTATTTTGATTCTACTAATAGGTACATACTACAAAGCCTATTTATGAATGAATACACTGCCACTTGAAAAACCGTTGCAAAAACGCATCTTGTTCATATATAGAATTGTTTTCGATTCTTGTATATTTATAGTTTCGATATATGATTAAGACCACTGCATTCGTTATATTTGTATGCGTACTTTAGGAAATTTACAATAATGGCAAAATATAACTAGACCAAGCATTCTGGTCTATACATGCAATGTGATTATATTGTCTAAAATTTGATTTTTCTTCACTGGTCCGGGTTTTTTACCACACACAATCGAAAAGTTTTTACAAGCTAATCTTATGCCATGAAGATTTAGTTCCAGATATTAGTTCGGTTACAGTTTTCTGTCTTCTTTCTTCAGATCTTCTTAAATAAGTTCAATCGGATTCGATCACCTACTACAAGTGAAATGACCTGATAACCAAGAAGGTTTGGTTCAATGTGTAATACTCGATGTTGATTGGTTGTGATTAAACCATACGTAAGAAATATATTTGATTTATTATTACTATAAATGTACCAAGAAAATAAATATTTTACATTAAGTAGTATAGTCCTACGTCTACAGCTCGTGAAACCCCATAGGGCTGCCCCTTGTAGTTTTTGTTTTACAGTGTCAAACTGGAGCATCGTGCTAGTTTTTTTATTAGCTTATTTTACGTTTTTTAAAGTGTTATTCTCGACATACTGTTTCCGTTCAACATTAATCGTACCCGGAAATACCCGTATTCCTGCAAGGCATTGGAGTTTGTATCGAATTTGGGATCGTTTTCTGCGATTTATTGCTGTTTTTATCCGGTCAGTTTGGATTGTTTTTGGCGCCACATCGACCGCTAGCACCAGCCACTGCCACTTGTTTCGTCGTTCTGTGAAGTGCGTAACTGTCATATCTTCTGGTTTGCGAACGCAACACAAAACAAATATGGATAAAAAACAATGTGGTGAGTGTCATCACGACATCAATGATTTGGAACCAGTGCGCTGTGGCTTATGTGAAATCCCTTTCCACGTCAGCCAAAATTGCTGTGGTTTCAATCCTCGCTCTTGTAAGGATGTTTTTGCCCAAGGCAAGGCCGTATTTATTTGTACAAGATGCAGGGGCGAGCTAAATGGCAGAAGCATTCGTGAGTACATTACTGATCTAAATCGAAACAATATATCTCCAAGTGCAAGCACCGAAGATATCAGTAAACAGATACAACAACTATCTGGTATTGTCGAAGTGCTAGGCAAAAAAGTGGACTGTATTTCAAACTCAAATCAAACACCAAAGCCCACCGTTTCTCGTGAAATGAGAACCCCAATGTGACCAGGATTGAGTTCAAAGCGTCGTCGCATTGAAAATAGCCAATCGGCTCGTCCAGCTATCGATCGAGGCACCAATTCAATCGATTTTGGTGATCTCTCTGTCGCTTTCATCACACCAGATGCGCCTCCACCCAGATTTTGGCTTTATTTATCGGGCTTCCAACCACTGATCAGTAATGATGATGTGCAAAAAATTGTTTCTCGCTGCCTAGATTTAGCTGACCCGTTTGATGTCACTCGTCTTGTACCTAAGGGAAAAGACGTCACCAACATGAACTACGTCTCATTTAAGATTGGCCTTGATCCAGCTCTCAAGCAGCAGGCCCTAAACGCTGCGTGTTGACCCGCCGGTTTGGTGTTTAGAGAGTTTGTGGAGCTTCCAAAAAACACGATGAGACGATCGTTTATTTTCGCCCGATAACAACCAGCAGCAACTCCAACGTAGGAACAACCGTTTCCTATGACAATAAATTGAACGCAATGCGATTTTCTGCAGACGGTTGGAGCCCTAGGTACAGGGTTCCCATCAGAGGCGAGTATTCGACCGTTTCTTTCCCCCCTTCACCTGTATTCAATCGTTGTCTTTCACAGCAAATACCCGATAGCGATAGCAGTATTTCCATCTTCTATCAGAATGTGAGAGGATTGAGGACGAAAGTAGATGAGCTGTTCCTGAACTTAATTGATTAATGAGCACATTGCTTCTGTACAGGAACTGTGTGAAAAAAGTTTAACTGACGACGTAGTTTTTGTGTGTGGTGATTATAATCAGCCACGTATGCACTGGGCCATAAGCGATACTGATATTGTTTGTAACGGTACACAACTTCCACCGGCCAGCCACACTCTGCTGGATGGTATGGACTTTTTGGGCCTTGGGCAGAACAATCTTGTGTATAATTTGCTCGGTCGTACACTTGATCTTATTTTCTGTCGATTTGATTGTGACGCCAGAGTTGATAGCTGCCCTACGCCGCTACTACCCGTAGACACCCATCATTCGCCGCTTATCATTTCGACTTGAAGTTGTACCTTGTTGTTCGTTCTGTAGAAGACTGTTGGCGCCTACATGGTTTACTGCAACTTTTCGTAGATTGGTGTGGCAGAAATAAGCTTGTCATTAACGTGGCGAAATGTCAAGTGATTACATTCCATCGTATTTTATGCCCGGTGCAGTTCGATTATAGGATTAACGGTACAATTCTGATAAGAGTTGAGCAGGTGTGTGATTTTGGAGTGCAATTGTGATTTTGGAGTGCACTCGTCCGCCGTATTCTCGAAAACGCATCAGTGATCTGGTGTCCGCATCAAGTAACGTGGTGCATTAGAATCGAACGTGTGCAAAAACGTTTTGTGCACATGGTTTTAAGAAATCTACCGTGGAATGATCCAGCTAATTTACCAGCATATCCGGATAGGTGTCAACTTCTGGGAATCGATACGTTGCAACGCCGGCGAAAAATACAGCAAGCGCTGGTAATCGCAAAACTGTTTAACGGTGAGATGGATGCTCCAGAGCTTCGTTCGGAAGTAAACTTTCGGATTCCAAATAGAACATTACGTAACACAATCTTGCTTCAGCAAAGATTTCATCGTACCTTGTTTGGATCCAAAGAACCGATTACAGCATGCACTCGGACATTCACCGCAGTGGAAGTTTTTTGAGTTTAATGAGTTGTCCAGTCGCTTCATCAACAAGATTTGCCGTTCTACTGTGCTTTGATGTTTTTATTTGATGTGATATTGTTTTACTTTAGTTTATCAGATGTATTGTTATTTATAACTATTTATAACTCTATCTGTCCATTTAGACTGCAAAGTCCGATGGATATAACTATATTAAATAAATAAATAAATAAATAAATAATTTCCATCGGTACATATCTCGAACTGTCCAAACAGCGACAACAGATCCGAGTAATGATATGTGCACCTTCCCAAAATTATTCATGTGCGTGGATCATGAACCGACGGGTTCGACAAACGATCACTCACTGAAATCGGATCAATAACCGAACTCCACTAAATACTTTCGTAGGTACGATTTGATAGGGAAACCGAAGAAATAGAGTAGGGTTCGAAAATTCTGAATTCGAGCAGTTTGATACAAGTAGTAAAATTTGTCGCAATCACTTTCTCAGTGTTCGTCTGAGTTTGAAAAGATCGTCTCGCGTTCGAACGTAGAACGAAGATCAAAGTAGGTAGGTAGAATTTCAGACTCGATCGATATCCTTAGTTACAACTAAACCGTTGGTAAATTCGGATCGGTCTCGCAAATTAGAATCGCCGTCGCGTCGCGTGCGTTGCGTGTGTAAATAGTTATTGCATTGTTACGTATATAAATATATTAGGTTTAAGTGGAAATTTTGTAGTGTTAGGTAATTTGTTGCGCTAAGTTCACAACCCAAAGGATAAGCCATTATTTTCTTGAATGCATGTGATTTATCGTCATTATTTCGAAAATAGTTGTAGATATATTAAGTGTTCGGGAAGTTTGTCCTGGAAGAAATGTTTATACAAAATCGGTCTATACGTGCGTTTATTTGATAAGACCACACGATGCGTGGATGCACCAGTTCAATTTGCTATGTGTTAGTGAGCATGTTCGATTGAAAAAGAAATATTGTATGAATATTCCTTTTTCTCACCAACCACAGGCGGATTGTAACCATGAAGTGTTACAATTTCCTAAAATCATCGCGAGAAAACGAAATTGCAATTTTCAACACTTTGGTATGCGCGGGAGTAGGGATGAGGTTTTAGAACCCTATTTGCTCGCGGCGATGCAAACCAGTGGGAAGCAAAATTAAAAACCCCAACAGGTGGCTTTCGGGGAGTGAGAAGAGATGAGAGGAAAATTAGACGAGTGGACCAGATGCTGGTTGGAAAACAGGACTGAAAGGAGAGGATCGAAAGCCTAGTTGGAGCCAAGAAAACGAGAGATAGCTCTCTTGTATCTAGACCGTGGAAGTGAACGCATCGTTTTAATAACCGAGTCAAAGTTTTGCGCTAAGTGCATATTAAGGACGGCTAGATAGGCGGAATGCCCCGGTCACTTCACTGGTAATTGTGAAGTTTAACCAAGACCGGACAAAGAGACTTCTCGCCGTAATCGTGCCCTGTGCCAGAACGGCTAACAAGTAAAGGAGACCACCGTCGTCGCAGATCCCGGTGGTGAATTCCGCCATAACTTCCATCTGATAATCGCCAAGGACGAGGTGGTCTGCGGACCGCGATAGACTGAGCAGAGTCCTCAACTTATTCGGTATTTGTGCTTCTGGAGAAATCCGTTCGCCTTGTGGTTGTGATTCGAAGCAACCATCCGCTGCCCAGCCTAGGCTCTCGCATCGCCCCGCCGCGTGCTACGGTGAAGGAAAACCATCGTTTGCAACAAGTGTCCATCGCTACAAGGACCAAAGCCGCTCTACCGCCAACCGTCTGTGACCGTTCCGCTACGAACCCCGCTCCGGCGCCATCGACCCATATCACCACCCTCACGACCGCCACCATGCTCAACCATCAACTATTAAAGTCATCGTCATCTTGTCTTTGAGTGAGTAATACAACGTATAAAACTAACTCCCGAATCTCGTTATTAACGTGAAAGTCAGGTAAAATGATTTTTTCGTTCTCGGAGATTAACTCAAAAATAAAAGCGTTTTTCGAAAATCCAAGAATACTTATCTCTTCGTAATTAAATTTTCTACAACTAAGTATGCTTGGAATTTTGAAATTTTCCTTTCTGAAGCCGGGAATGTCTTTTGAAGCAAGAAAATGGCTATAACTCCGCTCTGACAGCATGAATCGAAAATTGAAAAACACTGTTCGATGCGGAATTTCATGGGTAATTAAATATATAATTATATAATAAACAATTATTACTAAAATAGTATAAATTTCCATTTCCCGCCTCATAGTTTTGGATATTTTTTCCCGTTTTCATTGATTCTTTTCACCTACCGCATCGCTTTGTTTTGCAGTGAGTTGGTGTGCGAGATGCACGGGTGGTTCGATGGCATAATATTGAAAGAAAAAAATGCATGCAATACAATCCAAACAAAACGATGTAACTTGACAAGTACACAAAATAATAACTATTTTGGATTTGCATGTTACTATATTTCAGAATAGTGTTGAAGTACAGTAGAGTGTACACTATATTTACTGAATCGTTTGTTTCACTTTCAATGCCGGTTAGGTTGATAACTATGAGTATACATATTGTGCGCGTTTCTGATATTTCTGCTGTTTAGAAGCACGTACATAAGGAAAACCAGTTGAACAAATATTTGTGCTCATTCCAAGTTTTTGCTTATTGTTTAAGAGTAGGTAAATGAAATATGATTTAGATTTAACTCTTCTGAAAAGTTCTATTAGTTATAATAAATTGGAGCGGCGGTTCCAGAAGCCGTAAAAAATTCGTTCAAATCAAGGTGACTTTCGACAAATCTCGCAGTTCACAGAAAAATTATTTTGTAATGTTACATTGATTATCATGCACATATTAGGAGCATGAAAATAGATGTAAAAACATCATCCCACAAATACACGTGTTTTATTTAACGGATTTTTCTATGATTTGAAAAACTAATGCATTTCTGCTTTTGTATTCGGATGTGGTTGAAAAATACATGACGTGTAATATCATATGAACAAAGAGGTAAAATTATATGCCTTTTGATGCTCTAATTATGTGCGTTGATTCGAATTTGATTTTCAATTAAATTTTCGATTCAAACTGTGCATGTTTAGAACCATGCTTGTTTGCATGTCGTATAAATTTCATCATATCTTGGTATGTTGATTTCTAGTGCACAACACAATTGCAGGGCTAGTGTTACTGAATCTACCGTTCCAATAAATTTGTTCTATTGATAGGTTCTATTCGACTCCTAGCTATATTTGAATAGTTGTATACAATAAGATTCAGAGTTACACAACTACCTTCAATAATTTTGGGTAAGGTTTTGCCTGAAACGGACTTTTGACTCGGAATATTGTTCAAAAGTCTTCCATCACGGTCGTGATGGAAGACTTCCTGATCCTGTTGACCGTCTTGCAAATCTTCCGCGCTACGTTCCTGATAGTATCTGCTTGTCGTACCCACATTTCTTACGGCTGTTGTAAGTTCACTATTCCATTCTATTATTCGTTTATTTGATAAGGCTCGTTTGCGTTAGCTTAAAGGTGCCATTTTTCCATTGTTTTACATTTTGAATTTCTTAAAAATAGGAGGCTACACATTTAAATATCATTTTGTTTTATATAATGAAACTCAAAAAAAAACTTTACAGCTAGCTTATAAATATACAAGAGGGGATAATATAATATTCGTAAGATTAGGAAGACTGGTCATTTTGTGTGTTCTTTGTATAGCAATGCACTTTATGATTTTAAGAAGGGAGATTGTTGGAGCAATTAATTATGAACTAAGCAGAATATTTTACAAGCTTATTAACTAGAAATAACTAGCGGGAGTGTTATATTCCTTGTTTTGACGTGAGTCTTTGTTTTTTTCTTTTTTCGAGGATTTTTATGAACGTGTCTACTGGAAAACAATGAAAAGAATGACCAAAACGGTGAGAATGAAGAAACGGTGAAAATTCACCTTTATTGGAAACACTGAGAAAAGATATGTCCTCAAGCAGGAATCGAACCGACGATCTCCCAGTCTCTAGTTGGGTGCGTTAACCACTCTGCTATCGAAAATCTGTGATTATGCCATCACATGTTCCCAACAGTTTCGTGATCACCGTCGCAGCCTCCAATACCTCCTAATTAATCCATCGACCCCCAATGTCTCCTATAAACAGATCGTCACCTCTCCCTCTCCTCGATCTGGCCAAATCTCTTTCGTTATCTATTTTTAGTGGGAGAGGTTCAATTTTATTTAGATTCGGGGGGGGGGGGGGGGGGTTAATTAAGGCTATTTTGTAAGTAGTGGTACTGTTGGGCATTCCTTAACGAGATTAAATATTGATCAACTAAGACTAGAAGATAGGGGGGCACATAAGTTTTGTGAAGATATTCAAGGGGAAGAAGGCAAGAGGTGAAGTCCTACATCTGTGTATCAGAGACATGAGAGAGAGGGTGGACAAGGCTGACAGGGGGGGGAAACTTTCAGTTTCTGGCATCGGGAATCAACTGCCAGGATTACAGATTCGGAAGGATGCATCATGTATTAGGAAGCCGAGCGGTCTTTCTCGAGCCAGCGGGGATTCTTCTAGACGATTTCGTAGTACGGCTCAGATACGGATCGCCAACACACCGCGTTGCGCGTGTGATGTTGTACTGTAGGTCTCGTGTTGTTAGGTCATTCGACAGATATTTTGTCTCGTCTTGGAGTCGCATCAGACCATCGTTGGGGTACGGTAGGCGGAAGAGGGCACTTCTGGGAATGATAAGAGAAATAATAGGGGCAGTTAAATTTGGATATTGATGGTTTTTAGGAACGTGTATATAAGGGACATGTAGAGGAGATCGCGGCTTGCTAGTACATCTCGAACCGGGACGTTGGGTGATCTTCCTCGGGCCCGAAGGGAATCAAATAGTTGAGATCTGGCAGAACAGTACTCGGCGCATGCCCAGACAACATGTTCGATCTCGTGATAACCGTTGTCATAAGCGCAGATAGCGCTATCCGCGAGCCCAATACGCCGGAGATGAGCGTCCAGTGTGTGGTGATTGGACATGAGCTGAGACATCACGCGAATGAAATCCCGACCCACATCCATCCCCTTGAGCCAAGGTTTCGTCGATACCTTAAGGATTATCGAATGTGGCCACCTTCCCAGTTCACCATTGCTCCATGAAGTTTGCCAACTTTCGAGGGTTCTCTGATGAGTAATACTGAAAAATTCGCTGAAGCTAATTGGTCTTTCGTATATGTCACCTTGTAAAGCCTTAGCTAAAGAGTCCGCTTCTTCATTACCTGGAATGGAGCAATTCGAGGGAACCCAAACTAAGGTAATCTTGTACGATCTTACATACAAAGCACGGAGACGCTCCCAGATTTTTCTCAGAAAATATGGAATGTGCTTTCTAGGTTTCATTGAACGGAGAGCCTCGATTGAGCTGAGGCTATCCGAGACAATAAAGTAATGATCGGTGGGCAAAGTGTCAATGATCCCAAGGGTATACTGAATAGCAGCAAGTTCTGCCACGTAAACTGAAGCAGAATCATTGAATGAGGCGGTGAGATTTTGATTGTATATACCGAAGCCAGTGGAGCCGTCGAGGCTTGACCCGTCGGTGTAAAACATCTTGTTGCATTCGACTTCTCGAAATTTACTATGAAAGATGCTTGGGATCACTTGCGCACGTATGTGATCCGGGATTCCACGAATCTCGTCCTTCATGGATGTGTCGAAAAATACAGTTGAATCAGAAGCATGGAAGAGATTGACACGGTTGAGATAGTATGAAGAAGGATTGATATTTTGTGCCATGTAATGAAGTACAAGGACATAAATCGCGTTCGAGAATTGAGCTGGACAAGCCTTCCGAAATTTGCATTTACTAACGGGTTCAAGATATCGCATCGGATGTGTAATCGATATGAGAAGTCCCAAAATCGATTTTTTCAGCGGAAGAACGCCCGCTAGCACTTCTAGACGCATCGTATGTGTCGAGTGCATGCAACCCAAAGCAATACGCAAACAACAATATTGGATTCGCTCTAGTTTGATGAAATGTATGTTCGCAGCGGAGCGGAAACAGAAACTCCCGTACTCCATCACCGACAATATCGTTGTTTGGTACAGCCTGATCAGGTCTCCTGGGTGGGAACCCCACTATGTTCCGGTTAGTGTACTGAAACAGTTGATCCTTTGCTGGCACTTCTGTTTCAGATACCTAATGTGACATCCCCAGGCTGCATTAGAGTCGAACCAGACCCCGAGATATTTGAAAGTTGAAACCTGAGCAATATTTTGACCCATTAATTGAAGCTGTAGTTGCGCTGGTTCAGGCTTCGTTGAAAATACGACTAGCTCAGTTTTCTCCGTGGAGAACTCGATACCAAGCTGGAGGGCCCAAGCAGACAAATTGTCCAAGGTATCTTACAATGGTCCTTGCAGATCGACGACTTTGGGTCCTGTAATAGAGACCACACCGTCATCTTCAAGTTGCCTTAGCGTGCAGGAATTGACAAGACATTCGTCAATGTCATTCACGTAAAAGTTATAGCGAGGGGGCTTAGACATGAGCCGCATGTAGCTAATTCGTGATGTCGATAAATCACTATGCAAAAAATGCATATGTTTTTCAGACAGCAAGTTTAGCAAAAAGTTGTTTAGAGTCGGTGAAAGACCATGCTGGTGCAGTTTCTCAGAAAGAATTTTGATAAAAACTGAATCAAAAGCCCCCTTTATATCTAGGAAAACTGATGCCATCTGCTTTTTGCTAGCATAAGCTATTTGAATTTCGGTTGAGAGCAACGCAAGACAGTCGTTCGTGCCTTTGCCTGTGCGGAAACCAAATTGTGTATCTGACAGTAAGCCATTTGCTTCAACCCAATTGTTGAGACGAAACAAGATCATTTTCTCGAACAACTTTCGGATACAGGACAGCATCGCAATCGGTCGATACGAGTTGTGGTCGGAGGCTAGTTTTCCTAGTTTTTGAATGGCCTTGCCTCCGGTCATGAGGGACAATATTACCCTTAGGAAACTTATTAAATAAATTCAACAAGCGTCTCTTGGTAGTCTGGCAGATTCTTTAACAAGTTAAATTTGATTCTGTCTGGCCCTGGGGCTTTATTGTTACATGACAAGAGAACAAGTGAGAACTCCACCATCGAAAACGGTGTTTCGTTCGCGTTATCGTGAGGGGACGCGGCGCGGTAGATCTTCTGTGCCGGGGCGGAATCCGGATAAACCTTCTTGACAAAATCGAATATCCAACGGTTTGAATATTCCACGCTCTCGTTAGTACTGTGCTCATCGATGTTTCTCTCGTTAGTCCGTCGACGAACCGGCGCCAGTAGCTACGTTTTTTGGCTTTCATCAAACTCTTCGTGCGCGTTTCCGCCATCGCGTACTGTCGGTAGCTAGCTGGCAGCCCATCGTACCGGAAGGTTTTAAACGCAGCGACCTTCTCCGCGTACACGTCTGAGCACTCTTTGTCCCACCATGGATTGGGAGGACGCCCGCGTGAGTTCGCGTCTGGTACGCGTTTAGTCTGAACTTGAATCGCGGTATCGAGAATCTATTATGACTTTTAACCACTAATGACTGACGTGCAAATCATGTTTTCAACGTTTGTAAGAGAAATGACCGTCCTTTTCAAATGACAGCAGAAAGTAGCAACTTGCCACTAACCCACTAACCGACGTTACGAACAACCGGCAGAATTCCAGCATTCGGTATTTTGAATAGATCGTTAATTTTTACAACACTTGGTCGCTCGAGGTGTTTGTCTGTTCTCTGTAATAAAACTATTCGAAAATGAGTTACCGGGAATCACGTTCTCGTTATGAGAGGATATTCACTGCAAAATGTAATATTTATCAAATAATTAAAACTTAATATTATATTTTGTTATTTTTGTTGTCGGATGTCCAAAGATAAAAAGTGTAATAAAATATAATTTCAAAGCCAAAATGCTTAGGGTGGATGTACCAATAGTTGCATACTTAAACTTTTGGTAAAAATCGATGAATAGGCATATGGAAAATGTTAATACATTAAACGAAAGCTTTTAATCACTACTTCGAATTGATGTATTCAAAACCGCTTTTACCACTATAGGAACACATGTACCAATAGTGGTACAATCGCTAATTTCGGTTCCTATTGTTGCAAATCCCATTCATTTCTTAAAGGGAATTGCAACTATAGGTACATTAGATCTATAGGTGCAAGGGAGATCAAAATTCGAAGAAAATAAATTTTTACAATAGTTTTTTGAGCAAATTTCAAGGATAATGGTATTATTATCGCAAAATTTTAGTGCGATGAATCGATAAAAAAAGATTTGTTGATGGTTGGTACCTTAGTTAGTCGTATAACCCACTACTGAAACTATTGGTACACCTCAACTATAGGAGCACCCACCCTATAACAATAATCTTCCAAAATGTAAAAATGTAGTAATTTTCAAGATAATTTAAATTTTGTTGCAACCAAACTCCCAATCTGACATTTCGGCCTGATCGACCTACTGATCATTATCTCCTAACATCCCCTGGGAATATATCTAACAATTATTTTCTGACATAATTTTGGAGCTTATTCTGTTTGAAGACGAGTTGCAAAATATTTCCTAATATCTTTGAAGTGTTCAGAACGTTTTAGAAGTAGAACTGGAAAGATTTACTCTTTTTCGGTAACTTATACGGATTCAGTCGGCATGATTCATTATAGACACATTGAGCTTTCTCTAATTGTATGCTTCAAGTAATGTGAAATTCATTATAAAATGTATATATTTCTTTAGATTTTATTTTACAGAAGTTGTATGCGGTATTTACAAGAGTGATAGTGCTTTTTCTTAATTTCAAACGTTTTGAAATATTTATGACGAGTTTCAAACTATTTCAAGAATAATAATATTTTTAAATATAACATATAACGTAAAAGAGCATTCAGTATTTGCATAGATATTACATGTAACCACAAACAAAAGATATTTTTACTACTCTTTATCAAATGTGTAGTCGGTACCTTATAACGCATACAGTGAAAGCTACCGGTGGTTTGCACTGTACAAAAATAATCATCAAAAATTTTGGATTCTGGAACACACTCAATAACAAGACAATCTTTTTCTTGAGTATGTCGTAACAACGCTTGGATTTTCACCTAAAAAATTTACTAAAATTGGCCTTTATATATGGAGTAAGCCTCGAAAACAAAATCCCGGGATGTTGTTCCTGAAAAGCAAGATTCGATTGATATAAAGTTTTATAGCGAACACATTGAACGCGTTCTATAAGGATTCGTGCAGCAATTTTATTTTTATGCAATGGATTATTTCCAGGGTACCATCAACTTGTCACATACATTCCATGGAGCCGGAGTAAGTAGGGATTTCTTCGTCACATACTATTATCAATATAACTGAGAACCATAAATTGAAACTCAAACCACCTCGCAAACCGTACTCAAGGTAGACTAACAAAATTGTTTAGCAGATTCAATGCGGAATACAGGAAAAAATCTCACAATTGTTGCAATTTATTCTTAGTCACCTCTAGGTGGAATAGAGATTTCGAACAGAACATTGGAAAATACCAACAAATTTTCACCCTAGTGGGAAATTTTGGTTTTTACCAAATTTTCCTCCTTAGGGTGAAATATAGCATATTGGAAAATACGTTTGTAACTTTGTTATGAATATGAAACATTCAGGCTTACAATAAGTGCACTAAAGCATATATGTTGTTTGTATATATATCGTGCTCGTTACAGCTATAAAACCTCATTCATGATAACAATTTTAATTAACAGCTGTTACACTAAATATTAACAATATAACTGACGACGTTATAAACAATAGAAGTTACAGTTTGCTATACAACAGAATCTGCCGCGTGCTAAATGACAGATACCGCAATGTGCTGAACGCAAGTTTGAGCCTGCCTGTTGGTCGAGTTCGGGTGGGCTGTAGCTAGTGCGTTATCGTGGGCAACATCGAAATGCGCCGCATATTGAAAGAGCGCGGCGTGTGTCAAAAACTTCATATCTCTGGACAGAAACAAAAGGATAAAAATATCTTTACAGATTATTGAAGGTGAAAGTTTTCCGCATCATTTGACATATTTTTTGATTTTTTATAGCGCCGAGAACACGAAAATATTTTAAATTGTTTATTACAAATGTATATAAAATATTGCTATTAAAACAAACATTCCATAAATATATATTCATAAGATAATGGAAACATCATTCTATAAGTGTGTAATTTCATTCAATTATCTTAAGTAGTCTTTGAGTAATAAGAAATTGAAAAAGTACAATTTTATTGTTTTCAAAAGTTTAAAAGCCTATAATTTAAACAAAAAAAAGCAATTTTAACAAAATATTTACACCAAAAGATACACTCCATGTCCCCTATACAAAAAAATATTTTTCATGAAAATCGGTGATTTTGTGGAATTTTCGAGGCCCACTTGACGTGGTTTGTATAAGGGGATTCGGCCTTCCGGGCCTCAGTGAAATAGTCGATTTTCGGAGCGATTGCATAATCATTTTTATAGGGAAATGGAAAAAGGATATAAAATGAAAATTTGAAAGACGATGTTTAGAGCTTGCTTGGAACAAGCGACTTTGTCAACTCATAAGAAATCCTGCAGTAGCAGTGAGTTACATCTAACCCCTCTACACTGAGAAATAAAAATATGCAGAGTTAGCATACTTTCTATTCCCGCCTCTTTTATTCTACTGTGATTTTTATGCATTTTCTAGTGTATACTTCTAGTAAGCATGGAATGAGTGGATAGACCGAATATGTCCAATGCATAAAATTTACGGCAGAAGAAACGAGAGGCAGATAGAAAAGTTTGCTATCGATGAATAAATATAGTTCTGCGTATATTCTTGGGTGATTTCTCGAGTGAAGTATGCGAAGATTCGTACTACTTAAATACTCCATCACTTCGAGCTGCCTCAAATTATGTGATGAGCATTTGCATCACTACCAATTATGAGTTAAATCCCATTTCGGCTACAGTATGATACAACTCACTTTTTAAAAAGATGCGATTCTTTAGTAGAATGTATGATTACATTTAGAACGGAATTATTTTGGGAAAAGTTGCCTATTTTTGTGTGTATTTACCGAAGCTAGCATTCAGTTTCAACGCCTCCTTTATTAATTCACACAGAATCGATTGCCTTCAGCTCAGAGAAAGTATAAATTAATTCACAAACATGTTATATGTGAAGGCAGAGTATGGATTTTTTAAATTTTAGAGCATAATTGAACTGCATTTTTGCTCGATAATCCCACTCCGAGCCAGCACAGAAACAAACTTCAGTTTGAAACAGAAATTGAATTTGAACCGAAAATAACTAAAACGATGCTAGCAAATTGTGTGAGTTACAGTTAGCTTTGAACATGAATCAGAAGTCCATCTATTCCTGTCACCAAGAGTGAAGTTAAAAGCTTTGCTTTGACCCAACACCGCTGTCGTTGACTTCAAATTTTGTTCCAGACGACCGAGTTTTCGTGAGGTGAAATATTTTCTGAAGGTAAAAAAGGGAGCTTAGACTTTCGGAAGTCGCCTATCTTCAGTATCATACCCTGTGCAGTGCAGTTTTGCCGAGGTCCGGATGGCCGAGATTCATATTCATTTCGATTCAGTCAATCGACTACAGCTGTGTATGTACTGGGAGACAATAAATAATACCTTTCTTATAGTAAGGTTTAAAAAGCTTCAAACGCCTTGCCTGTTCAGTATGGGACTCACTTTTGTGTCAAACATTAGGTCATTTAGATTATCTGTGTACTTGAGCCATTTGACTTCAAAAATCCAATTGAACAGAGACTGGTGGTGAGTTGCCCTGAGTCATTTAGCTCCCGTCGATATCTGCTCCAATAGGACCCGGCAGTGAATCTACTCCTAAACCCGACTGAGAGTTCTTCGTTGCCGGTTTAATCGGAATGGAAGACTATGCATTTTCCACATTATGCAAGATTATTTTGACTCAGGCGCAACTTTTTTAAAAGGGCGTAGACGTTTCTATGTGCATGAATTTCAATTTTTTTTTGTTCTGTTACTTTATTTTATACAGCAAAACTATCTAAGAACAAGTTACAGGAAATGAAGAATTCTTCACGAAAAAAATATGCACTGAAAAACATATTGTATCATTTTTTACCAAAACAAAATCTCATATTAAAAATGAAAATTGCAAAAAAACCCCATTTTTTCTAATTTTTTTTAATTTTGTCAACAATAACCTATAGATAAAAGAGACATTTTGAATGTGATTGCATGATGAAGAACTTATTGGTAAAATAGTTGTCCAACTAATAAATAATAATAATACAACAAAATAATTGTGTTATTAAAACAAAATTTGAAATATCTCAAGAACTATTACATTTCAGAAAATTTTTGTTATGAGCATTTCGATTTAAAATTGCGTTTATAATCATATTAATAGTAGTATGGATTATAAAAATATGTGCAAAGTTGTTGTTAGGAAAACCTTTTTATTGAAAGCTTCTCCATGCTCCAAATTCATTGAAAAAGTGTCTTTTACTTCTGTAAAATGATAAATATTAGATTTTTGTCATTTTATGATGGGGTAACGCGAATAACTTTTAAAAAGGGCATAATTACACATTTAATTGTTTAATTAATCGTTGGAGCAAAATTCCAAATATCTCGAAAACTATCGCATTTTAGGAGATTTTTGTTAAATACATTTTGATTTAAAATGATACTTAGACTTATATTTTGTAATAAAATTACAGATTTGTATGTCAATTAGTGTGAAATTTAAAAACTTGTATAAAGTTATTGTTAGAAAATCATTTTTACCAATAAGCTCTCCATCATGCAATCACATTCAAAATGTTTCTATTATCTTTAGGTTTTTGTTGGCAAAATATAAAAATTTAAAAAAATGTGTTTTTTTGCAATTTAAATTTTTAATATAAAGTTTTGTTTTTGTAAAAACTGACACCACATTTTTTCAGTGTATATTTTTCCATGAAGAAATATTCATTCCCTGTAACTCATTCTCAGGAAGTTTTGCTATATAAAATAGAGAACTCGACTTAGAGTTTTTGGAAAATAATGCTCGTAGAAACGTCTAAGTCCTTTTGAAAAATTGCTCTTGTGTCAAAATATTGCAATTTTCAGAGAAAATCATGGAGATTCATAGACCTAACACAACTGCAAAGTTTCGTTCGAATCGACGATGGTTATATTTTGTCGGCCGATTTCTCATGGAATCCCTCAGGTGCGGAGGTCGGTTCAACGATTCCGTATGTAGCGTAGCTTCCGGATCGTTAACGCCTCCACCACGTACCGCCGGTATTTCGACGCGAGCTACAAGATGAAGTCCCCTGTAGTGGATTTAGTCTACTCCACAGGGTGCCGGTAGGATGAGTTTATTCAAACTGTCAGCACCCTACTAGTATCTGCGTGACTACGACTTTCTACGCTTAGAGCCGCCATATCGCTTTACACTACCCCGAATCAGGGGTACTCAAAGACCACATGCTCCGGCGTATCTTCAGCACACTTTTATACACATATACATACATACAAACACATTCGAAGACGTTGGCCTCATGTCCTCACTGTGGCCAGATAACGCCTCTTACTGCTCCATCACCTATCATCACTCCCAACTGTTTAAATACACGTATCGATGTGATTGATATGCCTTCAACGGTGCTTTGATCCGGCTGGACCCTAAAATTGCTACCAGAATCACCTCAGTTTTATGGTTACCTAGCTCTAACCGAAATACATTCAGTTTTCGATTGTGTTGCGGGTCGTTGTCAGCATTTCCACCATTTCTATCGTCTCTCTTGTAATTGTGAGAACGGCGACTCCCATAGACAGCTTTAGCATTAGAATGCCATTATACATCATGTTCCAAAGTTTTAAGCCAAGTATAGAGCCTTATGGCACTCCTGTCGTTACTCTCATTGACTTCTGTTCCGAATGTGTGTCGTAGACCAGCACTTAGATCTGAACAGGCTGCTGCACAGGTATTCGGGTACTCTTTGTGCAACGATTCTGGTATATCTTCCTAGCTGACGCTGAAAAACGCGGTCTTGACATCTATCATTACTACGGTGCAGTAACAGCTCCTTCTCTATTTGAGCGTCTCGTCTGCTCTGTCCAGCTCGCTTCTCTGTCGATCTTGCTTTCCGGATTCCAAATTACCTGTTGGACAAACCGCTTTCGCGCTCCATGCATTTCGTTATCCTGTTGAGGATAACACTTCACAAGAGCTGTCCGAGAACATACACCCGGCATATGGGTCTGAATGATGTTAGAATTCTTGACGGTTTCCGTGGTTTAGACAGCAGCACCAGATTTTGCATTTTTCATCTCACTAGAATCAGTAAGTTGAATAGATTGGCTCGATTGGCACGTTCTCCATGTTGTTAGGAGATTTGTTCCTACAAAGTAAGTAGTCTCGTCATTTCATTTGAGAAGGGAAAGACAATACAATACATACACAATACAAGCGCAACACAAAACTGTAAACAGTCTGGATTTCCGGACCATCCGGAATTGTCGATAGTGGACAATATATTTATAGCCTGTTTCAATGCCAATCAGTGATCTAGACCTGCGAATCGAAGTAATTTGGTAACCATTTCAATAGTTTTTAGCCTCTGAAGTATTACGATTGTAACGGTTTATATGGAAAATTCGTGTGTAACCTTACTAACCAACCTGTAACTCCGGAAAAAACACTCATAACCATATTCATCGGCAGTCAATGGGGTTACTATATTTTTCATTTGAAATCAAGTTTTTAAAAATTGGTCAAAAATTCACTGGGGAATAGGTGTGATATTAGCTTAGGAACTTGGCGAGTTCCCTGGGGGCATCAAGAGCCGTCATAGATCGCCAGTGGGGTCAAAGCTAACTGATTGGCCATTAGTGATGCAGACCCGTAAATTAAAGTAATGTTGCACCCATTTTAATACGTTTTACATCATTGGGACATCATGGTGGTACCAGTTTATGTAGAAATTTGGACATGGTGGTACTAGTTTATATGGGAACTCCAGAACCGGAAATCTGATCAACTAAAAATTCAATAGCAGCTTATGGGAGCGTTTATACCTTTCATTTAAACTAAGTTTGTGAAAATCGGTTCAGCCTGTCTCTGAGAAAATTTTAAAATGACACAGACAAAAAAACATACACAAAAGATAATTTGAATTAACGTCTTTAAAATGCAAATTTCAAACATTTTCCAATTAAATCCTTGTGAGTCCCTTCAACGATAAAAGAATGCAAAAATTTCGTAATAAATTATCTCAGTTGGAGGGGATAACTTTCTGAATTAAAATGGCTTTTGCAATATTTACGAACACAATCATACAACATTTTTATTACAAAAAAAAGGAATGCATTAAAATTGCATAGTTAAACACATAACCAAGTTGAACATTTGAGTCTAACTATATTAGTACTTTGAAAACTGCTATTATTACTATAGGCACTAACCAACACTAATAGTTGAACCTAAACGAAAATTTGTTATATTAAAAGTATAGTAGTTGTTTACACCGTCAATCTCATTAATTTTGACTCTCCCTCTCGCAGGTTATTGGGATTGACGGTATTGTAAACATCATCAAGCCACAATAAATTCAATAGTTGTCTAAATATAAGGACCTTCGTTCTTTTTAATTTCTATTTGCATCAAGTTCTACTACTAGAGGTTAATTAATTCTCATTTTTTTTTTTTTCATTTCGTTTATTTGATAGGCACAAATGCGTTAGCTTGGCGGTGCCGAATTCCTTTGTTTTTACATTTTGAATATCTTAAAACTAGGAGGTTACAATGTTGAAATTTTTTTTATAATAGAGAAAAAAATTACAGCTATCTTAAGACTAGAAAAAAAAAATTCTATATATAAGAGAGGGGGCAAAAGATTTTTTTTTTATGAAAAATTTTAAAACAAGGAATTCAATAGTAATAGTTTTTTAGGAAATATTTACAGTTATCTTAAAACTAACAAAATAGTTTGGTACACAAAAGGGGGGACAAATATTTATGAAAAATTTCACAGATGTTTTAAAACTAGGGATACAATTCTATTTACAAGATGGGGGACAATAGTTTTAACAAAGAGTAGAAATTACAACTATCTTAAAACTAGGAATACGGAATACAAATTTGATTTTTTATCGGATACTTATGCTTGGTCATTTCCAAAATCGGTGTAGAAGTAGTTGTATCAAGGACAGGGGAGAGAAGGCGTAGATGGTGACCGGTAGAGAAGAGCAAAACTTGCAACTTTCGGGCAAACGGGAGATCAGCGAAACAAATTTGCGCCTCAGTCTAGTAGGTCGGATTGGCGGATGGTATTCTTCGGACCCGCGGGGAATCCTTCAAAGGGAATCCTTCGGACCTCGAGTCGCTCTCGCTTCAGATTCCGTAGTGATAAGGGCGACGGCGGTTACATAGTGGCAGTCTGAAGCATATCGGTTCCACAGGGCAAGAGGAAACTTCTAAAAACGAGAAATAAAAAGAGAGGGGCTAAATTGGGATATTTATCGTTTTTATGAAAGTATAAATAAGGGACATATAGGGGAAATCACGATTTGCCAGCATATCTCGGACTGGGACATTGGGTGGTCTACCTCGGGCCCGAAGGGAATCCTTTAACTGAGACCTGGCGTCCAAATACCCGGCGCATACCCAGACAACGTGCTCGATGTCATGATAGCCCTCATCACAAGCGCACAGACTACTCTCCGCAAGCCCAATACGCCGCAAATGTGCATCTAAGGTGTAGTGGTTGGACATAAGTCGGGACATTACACGAATAAAATCCCGACCCACATCCATCCCCCTGAACCAAGGTTTCGTTGATACCTTTGGGATAATCGAATGTAGCCATCGTCCAAGTTCACCATTGCTCCACGAGGTTTGCCAACTGTTGAGTGTCCTCTGACGACAAATACTAAATAATTCGTTGAAGCAGATTGGTCTTTCGTATATGTCACCATTTAATGCGCCCACCTTTGCTAATGAGTCGGCCTTTTCATTGCCCGGGATAGAACAATGAGAGGGGACCCAAACAAAGGTAATCTGATAAGATTTTTCAGATAACGTACACAAGGACTCCTGTTTCTTCCCCAGAAAATACGGGAATTGCTTTTTAGGCTTCACCGCACGAAGAGCCTCGATAGAGCTGAGGCTGTCCGAAATGATGAAGTAGTGATCTGTGGGCAGAGTGTCGATGATCCCAAGGGTGTACTGAATTGCAGCTAACTCTGCGACGTAAACTGAAGCAGGATCATTGAGCTTGAATGAAGCGGTGATAGTATTGTTGAAGATACCGAAGCCAGCGGTCCCATCGAGATTTGATCCGTCAGTGTAGAACATTTTGTCACAGTCGACTTCTCGGAATTTATTATAAAATATATTGGGGATCACTTGAGGGCGTATATGGTCCGGGATTCCACGAATCTCTTCCTTCATGGATGTGTCGAAGAATACAGTAGAATCAGATGTATCTAGGAAACGAACACGGTTGGGAGTATACGTACAAGGATTAATGCTCTGTGCCATGTAGTCGAAGAACAAGGACATAAATCGGGTTTGAGAATTAAGCTCGACGAGCTTTCAATCACCAACGGGTTCAGAATGTCGCATCGGATGAGCAATCGATATGAGAGTTCCCAAAATCGATTTTTTAGTGGAAGAACGCCCGCCAGCACTTCGAGACTCATCGTATGGGTCGAATGCATGCAACCCAAGGCAATGCGCAAGCAACGATACTGGATTCTCTCCAGTTTGATGAAGTGTATGTTCGCAGCGGAGCGGAAACAGAAACACCCGTACTCCATCACCGACAATATCGTTGTTTTGTACAACCTGATCAGGTCTCCTGGGTGAGCACCCCACCATGTTCCAGTTATTGTTCGGAGAAAATTGATCCTTTGTTGGTATTTCTGTTTCAGATACCTAATGTGACATCCCCAGGTACCTTTAGAGTCGAACCAAACCCCGAGATATTTAAATGTGAAAACCTGGTTGATCGTTGCACCCATTAATAGAAGCTGGAGTTGCGCCGGCTCACGCTTCCTAGAAAAAACAACCAACTCAGTTTTCTCCTTGGAGAACTCAATACCCAGCTGAAGAGCCCAAGCAGACAAATTGTCCAAGGTATTTTGTAATGGTCCTTGCAAGTCGGCAGCTTTGGGCCCTGTAACAGAGACCACCCCGTCGTCTGCAAGTTGCCTTAGGGTGCATGAATTGGCAAGACAATCGTCAATGTCATTCACGTAAAAATTGTAGAGCAGGGGACTTAGACATGAGCCCTTGAGAAGACCCATGTAGCTAAATCGCGATGTTGTTAAATCGCCATGCGAAAAGTGCATGTGCTTTTCAGACAACAGGTTTAGCAAAAAGTTATTTAAAATTGCTGAAAGACCATGCTGGTGCAGCTTCTCTGACAGAATGTTGATGGAAACTGAGTCAAAAGCCCCCTTAATATCCAAGAAGACTGATGCCATCTGCTCTTTGTTAGCATAGGCCATTTGGATTTCTGTAGAAAGCAACGCAAGGCAATCGTTCGTCCCTTTGCCTTTGCGGAAGCCAAATTGTGTATCTGACAGTAAGCCATTTGCTTCAACCCAATTGTCGAGGCGAAACAAGATCATTTTCTCGAACAACTTCCGAATACAGGACAGCATTGCAATCGGCCGATACGAGTTGTGGTCGGAGGCTGGTTTTCCTGGTTTTTGAATGGCGATGACCTTCACTTGCCTCCAGTCATGAGGGACAATGTTACCCTCAAGAAACTTGTTAAATAAGTTCAGCAAGCGCCTTTTTGCAGTGTCAGGCAGATTCTTCAGCAAGTTGAATTTGATTCTGTCTAACCCTGGGGCGTTATTGTTGCATGATAAGAGAGCAAGTGAAAACTCCACCATCGAAAACGGTGTTTCGTTCGCGGCGTCGGGAGGAGACGCGGCGCGGCACGTTTTCTGTACCGGGACAGAGTCCGGACAGATCTTCTTGGCGAAAGCGAATATCCAACGGTTTGAATATTCCACGTTCTCGTTGGTACTATTACGGTTACGCATACGTCGAGCCGTACCCCAAAGAGTGCTCATCGCTGTTTCTCTCGTTAACCCGTCGACGAACCGGCGCCAATAACTGCGTTTTTTGGCTTTCATTAAACTCTTCATTCGCCTTTCTAGCGACGCGTACTGGTGATAGCTAGCGGGTAACCCGTCTTCCCGGAAGGCCTTATATGCAGTGGACTTCTCCGCGTACAGCTCTGAGCACTCTTTATCCCACCACAGTGTGGGAGACCGTCCATGGGTATTCGCGCTGGGTACTGGTTTAGTCTGAGCTTGATTCGCACTGTCGAGAATCAAGCCAGCCAAAAACCTGTACTCTTCCTCCGGAGGAAGTTCTTGAGTGGATTCGATTTTAACGGATATCGCGGTCGCGTAACTCTTCCAATCAATGTTCCGTGTGAGGTCATACGAGGCATTGATTGTTTTCGATGGTTTTGAACCGTTAGCAATTGAAATCACGATAGGCAAATGATCGCTACCGTGGGGATCAGGGATCACCTTCCACATGCAATCTAACTGTAGCGATGTCGAGCAAAGTGATAAATCCAACGCGCTTGCGCGTGCTGGTGGTGTAGGAATCCGCGTCATTTCTCCCGTGTTTAAGATGGTCATGTTGAAATTGTCGCAAAGATCTTGGATTAATGTTGATCTATTATCATCATGAAGACAACCCCATACCGTACCGTGCGAGTTAAAGTCTCCCAGAACTAGCCGCGGTGCCGGTAAGGATTCCGTGATATTACAAAGCGTTCGGTGCCCTACCGAGGCTCTAGGAGGAATGTAGATGGAAGCAATGCAAAGGTCTTTACCTTTGATTAAAACTTGACAAGCGACAATTTCAATGCCTGGTGTCGAAGGGAGGTTAATTCGGTTGAAAGAATAGCACTTTTTGATCCCCAAAAGTACTCTCCCATAGGGGTTTTCTCGATCCAGACGAATTATATTAAAGTCGTGGAAGTTAAGATTTATATCGGAAGTTAACCAAGTTTCACATAATGCGAAAGCATCACATTTTAAACTATTTAGTAAAAATTTAAAGGAATCGATTTTCGGGAGGATACTTCTGCTGTTCCACTGTAGAACAGTGATCGAATCGGTGACCTCGTTCGATGACTTAGCCATCGAAGGATACGATCGCTGCAAGGAGGGGCCATTTAGTAGTTAACTGCTTCAAAAATGTTTGCACTATAGGGAGAAAACGTATCAGAAGGCTTTTAAGAGGATCAGTAACATTGAAAGCTGTGAAAATTAAGTCCACTATGTCAGAAAATTTCATTGGTCCGCTACTGGACTGAGTATCTGTTTGAAAAAAGGGGACACTTGGGGTTTTTGGTGTCCCTGGAAGTGGTGGGTACTCCTTGTTAGAATTAATATTTCCAAGTCCTGGAGCAAATTGCTTCGGCTTTTGTGCATCACTTCCGTTGGATTTATTGATTGTAGTTGGCGCACTCTGAGGGGACGACACCTTTACATCCTTACGAGGCAATTTAGGGGAGGCTAGATTTCTCCTCTTCCTGGATTCCCCTGGGTTAACCAATGATGTTCCCTCTTGTGGGTCGTCAGATTCTTGCTCAACGCCAGCCAAAAGAGCAAAAGAATTTTCGGAAGGGACAGATGGCGAAGCATTCTTTAGCATTTCTGCATAAGAGTGCCTCGAGCGATCCTTAAGGGAGCGCTTAATTTTATCCCCGCGCTGCTTGTACGCCGGGCATGACTTAAGAGCATGCGGAGGGCCCCCGCAGTAAATACACTTCTCAGTTTCTCCACCGCAAGCGTCATCCTCATGCTCTCCCTCGCATTTGCCGCACCGTTTTTTATTGCCACAATAAGTGGCTGTGTGGCCCAGTTGCTTGCAATTGCTGCAGTTCATTACCCGCGGTACAAACAGGCGAACGGGTAAGCGAACCCTATCCAGGAGGACATAGTTGGGAAGAGCAGACCCGGAGAAAGTCACCCGAATCGAGTCTGACGGAGAATAAGTTGTCTTATCATTTTCTGTTTTTGCGGAATACAATTGCTTGCATTCCAGAATCTTCACCTTTTGAAGTGAAGGGTCCTTAAAGCAGCCAACCCCGTACTTCAACAGGTCTTCGCACTTTAGACCCGGTTCGGCGACTATTCCATCGATCTCCACTGCCCTACAAGGCACATACACTCTGAATTGTTTCGCAAAACGCTCGCTGCGAGCAATCTGGTTTGCCTGATCGAGATCATTTACTATAACGCGTATCTTATTAGCTCGAACACGTGTTATCTGAGCTACGGCCGGGTAGTTAGCAGTCAGCTCCCGTGATATTTCTAGAATATTGGGCGATTTCGTGTTGAGCCGGCAATACACCACCCAGGGTCCATTTGAACTGGCTGGTTATGTTTTAATACGGGGAGGACTGGGGGAATCAGGGGAGGGAGTAATATCGGGTTTATCCGGTAAATCCATGGGAATATCATTCCCATCCAATGTTCCTTCGCCCTCGGCCATTTAGGCACGAGGATAGCACGTGGTGTAAACGAGAGATGAAACTTGTATTCAGGGGAAAGGGAAAAGTAGACCGATCGGGGAAAGGGAAACGAAAGAAAGAAAATTAATACTTAGCTTATATAGCGGCGTGTCCGGCAATTCTGGTATTCACTTCACCAGCCTGGGCACCGGCGAACAAAGACTGCCTCAAACAATAGTTGACCTTCACTGTCAATATATATTCTTGTTCACTTTATGCACAGCACCAGAAAACGAACTGCTTCGATCGAGAGCTCGGAGAGTTATGAATTCTCATATTAATAATCCACCAATCATTATGACTACTCAGGATTGATTTATATAAGAAGCCCGCTTCAGGGTGTTGATTACAATGCGTCTCGATAGTTGTATATCGAGGAGGCCGGGAGGGCTGATGTGAGCCTTTTTTCTGTTCTATACTTTTCCTCTCTTTATCAGCTCACAACCAACAATAAACCAATAACAAATAGATAATTGAGAAAGGATGTGCTATGTGTGGTAGTTGGCTATTCAAGTATTAGTAGTGTTTGAAGTACTAATGTATATGTGTCATGTGATGATCATAACTTCAGCTGTATCTTGTACCTGTCTAATCTATTACATCTCTCATCTATTGCCTTTTACCTCTTCTTTTCGAGTCTTATACTGCCATTCTACACCCGCCTTCAGCTGGGTCAGTCAAAGATAACGCTCATATCCACCAGATAACACGTTCCATGGGATCTGAACCGCACACTGAAATTTAGTATCAGATTCACGGCTCGCGCGACCCCTCAGAACCACACGCAAATATGTGAATGGTACCACGATCACAGAATCGAGTGTATATACGCGAAGTCACATACAAACGCTTGAGCTTTGCGCTAACATCCACGCACACCTACGCCCGCGATTTCGCAAACATGATTACACCTCGGTAGTGAACGTCTTAATATTCATACATTTTTAAACGCGGTCTCAAGCGGGAACCTACAAAAATTCCCTCGCGCAGGCGATCACGAATCGGTCACGTCCGCAAGTCTATCCTCGATCCGAAAAACTAGGTCCCTACCTTCAGCTGGACCAATTAAGAAAATACACTCATACCTATTAGACAACACGTCTTATGGCGGCATGACCAGGAACATGTTCTATGGCGACATGGCCGAGAATTCTAGTGATATGGGGTAACTCACTCCCTGTCAGAATGTGATCTGTACACCGAAAACTAAATATCAGAATGACGGTCCGCGTGGCCATCCAAGAACACACGCGAATATGTGAATGGCAACAGGGTTTCAAAATCGAATTTATACACGCGAAGTCACATACACGTGAGCACACGCGACAAACACCTCAACATATCAAGGCTTAAGTCCTTAGTGATCATCTACGCAAACCTACGCCCGCGATCGCGCAAACTTGCAAACATTCCGGTAATAATGTAAACGTTTTAGTACTAAACACGGTCCCGCGAAACCGCAAACGCTCGCGATCATGAATCACGTACGGAAATCTTTCTAGCAACTTAGGTCCATACCAATCGAAAAATAAAGCTCACGTTCACTAGACAACACGTTCCATGGCGACATGACTGGGAACTCTAGTGATATGGAAGAACCCACTTTCTTCTAGAATCTGAACCGCACACGAAAAATTAAGTATCAGATTCACGGTCCACGCGCGATCATTCTATAACACACGCGAATATGCGAAAGGCACACGGTTTCAATATAGAATTTATACACGCGTAGTTATATACGTTAGCACACGCGACATACAAACGCACACGCGATCAAACACGTTAACGTACAAATGCTTGAGTCCTTCGCGATGAGGCATACGACCGCGATTTTCCTTCGCCCTTACACACCTGAACCGTACAATGAATATTCACATTCACGGCCCACTACCAATAGCCTAAAGCAGTGTTTTAGTGGGCGCCATTACCTGTCTCGTCTGCAATTAAAGTGTGTGATTCTGACGGGGAGCCCTTCCGAGAACCAAGCTCTACAGTTCCAGTAGCACAACGCTCGAAAATAAATAAATAAATAATTGTTTACACTCTCAATCTCATTAATTTTGACTCTAACAGATAAAATCAATTATCTATAATATCTTACATACAAATACTGACAACCTAGCTATTAGTTTGAATTCACACCGAGAGAACATTTTCGTTAAACTGCTACGAATAGGTTTGGTACAGAAACAAATTTTTCGCACATATGATGAATCGTTCGTAGTTCTACGGAAGCGTTTTTTATAACCAGTTTTCGTAAAAACCAAGCAACGACTTTTGTAGGCTTATTACGAAAAGAATTCATTAGGCAAACGAATTGTTTGATGAAATATACGAATTTATTCGTAAATCTGCTACAAATAGGTTCAACCGCGGATCCGAGCATTTCCGTGCATTGTAAATAGTTGGTTTCGTTCATTTCACGAACTAAAATATGGCGACTTGAAGAACCATTTTTTTGTAATTTTACGTATTTAGTGATCACAGAAAAATATTGGAGCTTGAAAATAGATGTAAAATTAAATCATTCCGCAAATACACGCGCTTCTTTCAACGAATTTTGATATAATTTTACACGTTGATTGAAAATTACAGTTTGATTAACTGAATAGTATTTATTTTTTTTTATATTTAATTTTATTCCAATATGGTTGAATGGTTGAAAAATATGGTACCTGTACCTAATATTATACGAATAAAAGTCTAAAATGATCTGCTTTTTATGCTTTAATTATGTGCATTGATTTTAATTTCATTTTCAATCATATTTTCGTTTCAAGCAATATTTTTGTTTGCAACCAAAGCGGTTTACATGTCGTGTAAATTTTATCACTTTTTGTGTGTGCATTGCACTAAATTTGTCGTTGAAGACGAAACTATTTCTCGTGATTGAAACAAAACGTCCGATCTCGACGAACTGAGTCGATTTGTATATGACACGCGCGCTTTGATTTGAGACTAATTTTGTGAAAATCGGCCCAACCATCTCCGAGAAACTGACATAGGTTTGGTAATTTTGAGAAATGGCAATTTCTCCCGGGACCTTTTATAATGGTCTATATGGCCAACGAGACTTTGAGATGGAGATGAAGAGCTGACCTGGAGTGCAATCAACCACATTTTATACCTTCTATTTGATGCTTGGTTTATGAAAATCGGTTCTGCCATTGCCGAATATCTGGTGTGAGTTCAGTTTTGGAATATGCCCGATACCCGGGACTTTCGGAATTGTCGATAGTGGACAATAACTTCAAAGAATCTTTGATTGGCCATCAGTGGTCTAGACCTGCAAATCGAAATTTGTAAAAAGTTTATAAAAGCGGTCAATAGGTGTGACATTAACTTGGAAGCAAGTAAGTTCCCCGGGAAATCAAGAACAGAGCTTAAAAAAATAACATCCCTTCGTGAACTTGAAAGAGAAACGAAATTCAATTCATGCTCGCCGCGATGAATCAAAAGGTTTGGTTCGCTTCTTTCGTCATTCGTTCTCCCGACACAGCGCATTTAGGTTCTGATGTGTTCGGTTTCAAAAACAAACTCGGAAATGTAGAAGATGCCAGCTTTTGCCTTCAAACTGTTCACATAATAGCAAATAAATGCTTTGGTTTGTGGAATTTATATTTCCTCTGTATTCAAGTATTCATATTTTGCATGATATTTTAATCAGATGGAAAGTTAATGAATGAGGGAGGCGGTGAATCTAAATGTTGGTTTAAATACAAACAGAAATAGGTACCGTAAACCGGGATGACAGTGATCACTTTTCAAAGTAATCATTACATATTTTTAGACGCAACGCATTTTTTTCGAGTTTAATATGTTTAAACAATGTACTGATGTATGGAGAACAAGATTGGATGGTTTTACCTAAAATTGTCCGTTTACAGCTATTTTATCAAAAAACATTTCAAGTTGAATTTCGTTTTCGTGTTCCGGGGTGACTTTAATAACCTGCATGTTCACCCACATTAAGTTATTCATGTCAATGCTTTTCAATCAAATGTTTGTTTAAACTAATTCTGGAAAGATACTTATTGTTAAATAGATGTTAATTAGTATTATACAAAGTATTTCAATGTACTGTAAAATTCGAGTAAGCAAAATTCGGAGGAACTAGGATAAAGGATTCTGAAAACTTTAAAAACTGCTAAAATTGTTTTGTTTCAGTGTTTTATCAATGTACAAACAGTTTCATCCATTTTGAACACGTTGGAATTTTGAACAATAAAAAATGTTGCGAATTTTAGCTTAAAATAATTTGATATTATTGCCAACAAGATTCACAAAAAATGCATTAAAAATAAACAAACCCTTAAAACTACATTTAGCATATCCCAATCTAAAGGAAAATAAAAACTCGCTCTTGCTCAAATCTGAGATTTATTTGTTTTATAAAAACCTGTTTTAATCCACCTAGAGGTGCAATTGTGTCTTTCTCATTTCTCCAAACTATGATTTAATAGCTGGTTCGTACAATATAACATTATGGAAATGTCTTTCATTCTTATTACACTTGGTAAGTATATATAAGAGCACCTTTTTGCATTCATCGCGGTATCGGTTTGAATCGGAGTTTTCTATGTGATCGCACTCCACAACCCGTAACTCCGGAGCCGGAAGTCGGTTGGAGAATTTAATACCAGTTTCCGGGGACGCAACACCTTTCATTTGAGACTAAGTTGATCAAATCGGTCTAGCCATTCTCGAGAAACCAAATTAACCGTTATTCTGAATTTTGATGCTTCCGGATCCGTCGATGGTGGCCAGTGTGGCCAAAGAGACTTTGAATGACTGTTGGTGACCTAGATCTACAATTTCAACAGTTGTGTTGACATTTTGGAAAAAAATTCACCTTTTTACATTCATCGCAGAATTCGTTAGAATCGGGATTCGCTGCGTAATCGTACGTATCACCCTGTAATTCAGGAACCAGAACTCGGATCCACACAAAATTCAACAGCAGCTGATGGACCTTTCATTTAAAACCAACTTTGTCAAAATCGGTTAAGAAAATTCCGAGAAACCGATGTGGACAAATCAACAAATTTTGTTTTGTAACCATACTCTTCAACTCGTAATCCGGAACAAGATGTCGGTTGAAAATCAAATTCAATAGCAACCAATGGGAATATTATACCTTTCATTTGAATCTTAGTTTGTAAAAATCGGTTCAGCCATCTCTGAGAAACCGATGTGGACATTTTGTTAACAAATCCGCACATACACACACATACATACATACATACATACATACATATATACACATATACATACATACATACATACACACAGATATTTTGCGATCTCGGCGTCGAATATTATATGAGACTCGGCCCTCCGGGCCTCGGTTAGAAAGCCGGTTTTTGGAGCAATTGCATATCCTTTCTATATGAGAAAGGCAAAAGAATAATATTTAATTAGCTTAATAAGCATGAGTTCAATGTTATCTTCATGTGATTATATTTTGAAATGTTGGTGGAATGGGTTTGAAAGTGGAGGGAATGGGGGGTTTGTAGAGTGGGAGTGGAGGATGCATCAGAAACCCTTCATCTTATTTCGGTGTACGGGGTGGATGAAGGAAATGCTGGCGTGAGGGTGGTGCAAGGGGAGGGGAGTGATGAAGGAGGGAGGTGTAAGGGCAAGGCGGGGGGGCGGCGACGCAATACTCAACTGCATATTTTGCCTTCCATTTGAGACTTGGTTGGAGAAAATCGGTTCAGTCATCACCGAAGAACCGATGTGACTGTAATTGTGGAATATGCCCGGAATTCCGGACTTCCGGAATCGTCGCTAGTGGACAATATATTCAAAGAATGTTTGATTGGCAGTCAGTGATCTAGATCCACGATTAGAAGTAATTTGGTGACCTTTTCAATAGTTTTTAGCCTCTGAGGTATTACGATTGTACCGATTTCTATGGGAAATTCCAGTGTATCCTTACTAACACCCGTGTAACTCCGGAAGCAAGAGTCAGAACCGAATGAAATTCAGCAGCAGTTAATGGTATTACTGTATCTTTCATTTGAAATCAAGTTTGTAACAATCGGTAGAGAATTCGTTGGGGAATGGGTGTGATATTAGCTTAGGAACTTGGCGGGTTCCCCGGGGGCGTCATGAACCGTCATAGGTGGCCAATGTGGTCAAAACTCCTTTGATTGATCATTAGTGAACCAGACCCGCAAACTAGAGTAATGTTACATCAATTTTAATATGTTTTACATCATTTGAACATCATGGTGGTACCAGTTTATATGGGAATTTGCTGTGTGACCGCACTCTTCAACCCGTAACTCCGAAACCGGAAGTCGGATCAACTAAAAATTCAATAGCAGCTAATGGGAGCGTTATACCTTTCAGATGAAACTAATGCGAAAATCGGCTCAGCCATCTGTGAGAAAATTGTGTGAATTTAAATGACACACACACATACATACACACACAGACATTTGCCGATCTCGACGAACTGAATCGAATGGTGTATGTCACTCGGCCCTCCGGGCCTCGGTTAAAAAGTCGATTTTTTAGCCTTTCTTTATATGAGAAAGGCAAAAATAGACACCCTATGTTTATGTTTATGTTTATTACCTTCACCAACAAGCCCCTTGGCCCAACAATCAGGTGAAGTCAAATTTCGGTTTTTTGTAGTTTTTGTACCCAAAAGCCGAACAATATACTCAAAAAGTATAACAAATCAGTATTTTATAAGTTTAGAGTAAAAATCAATTAAAATTAAAATGATTCGGTAGACTATTCTGGTTTAATAAGTGATCTACGAAAAAAGTTTCGAGTGATCAAAGTCACCCCGATGATCAAAGTCACCCCGGTTTACGGTAACTGATTTTGAAATTTCGCAGCACTGATCAAGAAGCATCAAGGTGGCCATTGTGATCAAAGTTCGTCGCTGTTGTGCTATCTTATGACAAACGCCATTTTGGGGTGAACTGAGTTAGATATGCCATGTTGCTAAGTTTAAAAATCTCCATAAAGTCGCGTTTTCAGAATTTTGAAATTCTACTGGGTTACTGAGATATAGCGAAACACGATTATGACAAGCGCCAATTTCTCGAGTGATCGAGTTGTGATATGACAAAGAAAAAAGAGACAACATTCTTAGTTTGTTGGCTTGCTATAAGCCGAAAAGCTTATAGCAAGCCAACAGATGTCTCTGATGACATAGGTAAATCCTATGCAGATCAACCATAAGCATTAGCTAGGTTCTTGTCTCGGGAGTAAAACTTTTCCTACCATAGTTATTTTCTGGGAATGGTTGGCTTATATATTCATGATTATTGAACAAATTTCCTTTTGAGATTTCCACTTGTTTTGGAAAGTATACCGAAATGTAGTGATGGATTATGCAAGAAGAACATTTGTTTCGTCTAGTCACCTGTCAACAATAACATTGTTTGATATACATTGTCTCTAAATTGTCAATGAAACCAATTTTTGTTCATTGTTTTCCTGAATAAAGGAGGAAAATTTGAAAAACTTTGTGTTCTAATACCATCATTTTGTAACCTGATATTGCTGCTATCGCATGGAAAAGTATGATATTGGACATAGTGATCTATAACGCATAATTTTACGAATCAGTTATAATTCATTTTTATATGCAATCTTCTGTACACATTTGTGACACGTCATACATATTTTATCATCAATAGACGCTTATGACACGTATGTGAGCGACTTTAGTTTACATTTTAAGCAAAAACTGTAAACATAGTCAACCGATCTTCGCACAAATCGAGAGTTTACTTCAGAAAAGATAGAAGCATCGAATGCCTTCTCCGAAAAGCTTCTAACATTTATAAATTTTAAGATATTCAATCTCAAACTTTAAAAATCGTTTTTCTCGAAAAGTGCTAAATGGCGCTTGTCATAAGATAGCACAACAGCGACGAGCTACTTCGATTGGTCATTAGTGATCTAGACCCGCAGAGCCAAGTAATGTTGCACATATTTTAATGTGCATTGCATCCTCTGGACATCATGGTGGACCATTTTATATGGGAATATACAATGTGACCGCTCTCTTCAACGCGTAACCCAGGGACCGCAAAGCCTATTCAGTACAGCCGATGGGATGGTTGTACCCTTCATTTGTGTAAATATCTCCAGCCATCTCTGTACACCAAAGGTGACATTATTTGTCTCATGCACACATACATACACATTAGAGTGACAGAAAAAAATGACCCCCATCGGCCCACCCCTGAGTCGATTCCTAGTCCCACCAGGAGTACTTGATCCAAATTTGAGCCAAATCGAACAAGTCTAGCTACCGGACCAACGTGCTTGAAGTTTGTATGGGATTTTTCGACAATTTACATGGAGAAACACTTGCTCACATTTTCGCCGCTAGGTGGCACTGTATACATCAGATTATCGCCAAAAGTGAAACTTAAGAAGATAATTTTATTATCTACAACTTTGTTGAAGACTGCAAAGCGATCCGACTCTAATAGGAAAAGTTATTAAACTTTTAACGAAGTGATGTCTGAGTCTGTTTTGCATGGGGCCTAGCAGTGCATGGTAGTGTATCAGTACTAGGTTCTAAAAAACTAAACATTTTTATGGAATAATGGTTAGATCTAGCTGAATAGTATATTCGGAAGAATTGTAGTACATAATACGAGTTATGTTTTGGTTAGAAAATTGTAGTTCCACATCTGACCGCATAGATGGCGCCAACACTAACTTTTCAACGAAGAGAGATAGAAATTAGGTGTCTTCTACAAAGTTGTAGAACAAGAATATTGCAGTAATTCTTCCAAACATTTCGTGGCTGGCGAGCCATTGTACCAAAGATGGCGCATCTTTGCGATCACAGATTGAACTAAAATTTTCTAACCAAAACATAACTCGTATTATGTACTGCAATTCTTCCGAACATACTATTCAGCTAAATCTAACCATTAATCCACAAAAATGTTTAGTTTGTTAGAACCTAGTACTGATACACTACCATGCACTGCTAGGCCCCATGCAAAACTGACTCAGACATCACTTCGTTAAAAATTTTAATAACTTTTCCTATTGGAGTCGGATCGCTTTGCAGTCTTCAATAAAGTTGTAGACAATAGAACTATCTTCTTAAGTTTCACTTTTGGTGATAATCTGATGTATACAGTGCCACCTAGCGGCGAAAATGTGAGCAAGGGTTTTCTCCATGTAAATTGTCGAAAAATCCCATACAAACTTCAAGCACGTTGGTCCGGTAGCTAGACTTGTTCGATTTGCTTCAAATTTGGAGCAAGTACTCCTGGTGGGACTAGAAATCGACTCAGGGGTGGGCCGATTGTGTTTTCAAAAATTCATTATTTTTCTGGGCAGTCTAATACACATACGGACATTTTCCGATCTCGTCGAACTGAGTTGAATGATGTATGGGACTAGGCCCTCCAGCTTAAAACGTTTGGAGCGATTGTTTAAACTTACTGTATGAAAAAGTCAAAAAATATCATAATCATTCTAGTACTCAATTCTTCTAAGTACATTAAAATAAAATCAATTTTGCCAGATCGATCTATTTCATATTAAACCTGTGGCTTTCTCATTTCACCAAACTATTATTCCATGGCTAATATTTTCAATAAAATTGTGGAAATGTCTTTTACATTCTTAGTACACCTTGCACCTATGTACAATGGCTCGCCAGCCACGAACTGGATAAACTAAATGTCGACGCTGAAACATTTGAAACAAAAATATCATAATTAGCCTAATTAGCATTACCCTCAAACGGGCTAACTTGCAACAGCGGAGCAACCTCGACATGTTTCTGTTCCGATGGACAGCCCTAGTAACAATTCAGGCTTTATGGTAGTTTTATAGCTACTGATAAAACATAGATTGCACTTGTAGCGAGCTATAAAACTATAAATGTTACTTGGGAGACAACACTAATAATAATGCTTACAATTTAGCTCCACTTCAATAGTTATAGCATATCATGTCATCTAACTAATCCTAATTACTAATTTCCAGAAATTACCAAAGTCCAGAAAATTACTTGGCTAAAAATTCAATTATCTTAACCAAATTTCTAACAAACGTTTCGTTTAGATTTTATTCACTTAAATGCTTGTTATGATTACAAAAATAATGAGAATTTAAACAAACCACACACACCTAAATATTTGAATTGTTATCATTCTTTTGATTGAGTTATTTCAAGAATTGTTCTGTTGGCACTTATATATACAAATGTGGTGGTTATGTTTTCGCTGATTCTCAAAGTGCTATTCAGAAATAACTTGCCTATGAGTGAGTAGTTCTTCGGGTTCGGGGAAAGCGTTAATTAGAGTAACAAAACGTTTGAAGTGATGAATCGGATTACAAAGTGTTTGAAACAGTTACATGAGGTAGCAAATTACGTGTTATGATCAAAATTTGGTCCACTTAAACGTGATGCAATTCATTAAAACATGTATTTAAAAAGCCTGCGTACTTCTTACTTTGTCATCCATAAATGACGTAGCATTTTTAGTGGGCAATTTTTAAGGTTGTCGTGACATCAGGTCAACCTATTCCCCTTTAAAAAGCTACGTAGCATGACATGACCCTCTATCCCCCCTGTCGTCACACATCATCACAAAATACAAAACTCCCCCCTCCCCCATATGATACAACGTCATTTATGGATGAGCCATAGAAGTGTGCAGAGTTTTGCCCCTATTCGATTTTAACGTTTGCTCTTCAGTTATAAAAATGGTCTTCAAGCAAGAGGATCAAAGTTTTGCTCGAGCATCGCGAATACCATTCGATTTAGTTCGTCGAGATCGGAAAATGTCTGTGTGCATATATATGTGTGTGTCATTTAAACTCACACAATTTTCTCAGAAATGGCTGAACCGATTTTCACAAACTTAGTTTCATCTGAAAGGTATAACACTCCCATAAGTTGCTATTGAATTTTGAGTTGGTCCAACTTCCGGTTTCGGAGTTACGGGTTATAGAGTGCGGTCACACAGCAAATGCCCATATAAACTGGTACAACCATGATGTAAAACATTTTAAAGTGGCTTGCGGGTCTGGATCACTAATGATCAATCAAAGCAGCTTTGACCACATTGCCCACCGGCGGAACTCGCCAAGTTCCTAAGCTAATATCACACCTATTTCCCAGCAAATTTTCTACCGATTTTGCAAATTTATTTTCAAATGAAAGATATAGTAATACATTTGACAGCAGCTGAGTTTCATACGGTGGTTCCGGAATTACAGGTTGGTTAATAAGGTTACACTGGAATTTCCCACATAAATCGGTACAATCGTAATTCCTCAGAGGCTAAAAGCTATTGAAATGGTCACCAAATTACTTCGATTCGCACGTCTAGATTACTGACTGCCAATCAAAAATTCTTGGAATATATTGTCCACTGTCGACGATTCCGGAAGTCCTGGGCTCCGTGCATATTGCATAATTGAAGTCACATCGGTTCTTCGTTGATGACTGAATCGATTTTCTCAAACCAAGTCTCAAATGGAAGGCAAAATTTGCAGTTGAGTATTGTGTCGCCACCCCTCCTTCCCACCCTTTGCCTTACACCTCTCTCCTTTATCACTCCTCTCTCCTTGAACAGGTATTCCATGGCTACTTTCGTGGTAGTCATGAATACCTGCTAAGTATAATAAGAATGTAATACACATTTCCACAATTTTATTGAACAAAACCAGCTAATGAATCAAAGTTTGGATAAATGAGATATCGCACCACTAGGAGGATTAAAACAGTTTTTTTAATTATTCGTGTTACCCCATCATAAATAGTCAATGATCTAATTTTTATCGCTTTAAAAGCGTAAAAAATGTTTTTTGTGTATTCATGGAGAAGCTTTCAATAAAAAAGTTTTCATAACAACAACTTTCGACATATTTTTATAATTGATACTATTTGCAGTTAAAAATACAATTTTCTTTTTGAATATAATTTTAAACGCCATTTTAAATCAAAATGCCCGTAACAAAAATTTTCTGAAATGTAATAATTCTCGAAATACTTTAAATTTTGTTTAAACAAAACAATTAATTTATTTTATTACGACCTTTTCACAAGTTTTTATATCAACAACAATTGGTTTTTCAAAAGGCCTAAAAAATCTTTGACATCAAACGATTTTGTAAACCATTTGCAAGCTATAGGAAAACAACCAAAATATTATCCGACCTACTAGACTGAGGCGCTAATTTGTTTCGCTGATCTCCCGTTTGCCTGAAAGTTGCAAGTTTTGCTCTTCTCTCCCGGTCACCATCTACGCCTTCTCTCCCCTGCCCTTGATACAACTGCTTCTATACCGATTTTGGAAAAAAGCCCCCCTCTCCGGTAAAAAAGTTTAAATTTGTATTCCGTATTCCTAGTTTTAAGATAGTTGTAATTTTACCTCTTTTTTTTAAATTATTGTCCCCCATCTTGTAAATAGAATTGTATCCCTAGTTTTAAAACACCTGTGAAATTTCTCATAAATATTTGTTCCCTTTTGTGTACCAAACTATATTGTTAGTTTTAAGATAACTGTAAATATTTCCTAAAAACCTATTACTATTGAATTCCTTGTTTTAAAATTTTTCAAAAAAAAAATCTTTTGCCCCCTCTCTTGTATATAGAATCTTATTTCTAGTCTTAAGGTAGCTGTAAAATTTTGCTCTTTTAAAAAAAAATATTTCAACATTGTAACCTCCTAGTTTTAAAATATCCAAAATGTAAAACCAAAAGAATTCGGCACCGCCAAGCTAACGCATTTGTGCCTATCAAATAAACGAAATGAATAAAAAAACCAAAATATTATTCAACTATATAGTTTATGGTTGAAAAATATATTGATTTTTTTCGAATAAGTTTCAAATGGTTTACTATATCACCTTGCCGTCAATGAGAAATTTACAGGAAATATGATGCATCTTTTTTAAAAACCTATTATTGTAGATGTCGAAACGCGAATAACTTATGAAAAGGTCAAAATTAAATAAAACAATTGTGTTGTTAAAACAATTTTTACATATCTCGAGAACTACCACATTTTAAAAAAAATGTTTGGTAATAACATTTTGAATTAAAATGACGTATATAATCAAATTCAGAAAGAAAATTGTATTTTTGACTGCAAATAGTATGAATAATAAAAATATGTCAAACGTTGTAAGGAAAACTTTTTTTATTGAAAACTATATTGAAAATTTAAAACGATAAACATTAGCTTATTGACATTTTATAATGAGGTAACATGAAAAACTTTAAAAAAGGCATAATTACACGATGCTATATTTCACCCTTAGGAGGAAAAATTGGTAAAAACCAAAATTTCTCACTAGGGTGAAAATTTGTTGGTAAAAACCAGTCTTTGTACAGGAGGACACAAATCCTTATTTCATACTATGTTGCGTTTCGGCTTCGCCTCATCAGAAAACGACACAAAGACATTGTCGGAATAGATTAGCGCCGGCTTGACGCAAATCCCTTAAAACTAAAACACACTATGTGTTTCAATCAAACGACTGATCAAACGTGATGTCCCGTTCGAGCAGAAGTTCTGTTTATGCCGATGAGACACAAGTGAAGCCCAAACTTGTCTTGGCTTAGCAGGCCTATGCGAAAGCACTATGCTATATTTCACCCTAAGGAGGAAAAATTGGTAAAAACCAAAATTTCTCACTAGGGTGAAAATTTGTTGGTAAAAACCAGTCTTTGTACAGGAGGGCACAAATCCTTATTTCATACTATGTTGCGTTTCGGCTTCGCCTCATCAGAAACCGACACTAACACATTGTCGGAATAGATTAGCGCCGGCTTGACGCAAATCCCTTAAAACTAAAACACACTATGTGTTTCAATCAAACGACTGATCAAACGTGATGTCCCGTTCGAGCAGAAGTTCTGTTTATGCCGATGAGACACAAGTGAAGCCCAAACTTGTCTTGGCTTAGCAGGCCTATGCGAAAGCACTATGCTATATTTCACCCTAAGGAGGAAAAATTGGTAAAAACCAAAATTTCTCACTAGGGTGAAAATTTGTTGGTAAAAACCAGTCTTTGTACAGGAGGGCACAAATCCTTATTTCATACTATGTTGCGTTTCGGCTTCGCCTCATCAGAAACCGACTGCTCGAACGGGACATCACGTTTGATCAGTCGTTTGATTGAAACACATAGTGTGTTTTAGTTTTAAGGGATTTGCGTCAAGCCGGCGCTAATCTATTCCGACAATGTGTTAGTGTCGGTTTCTGATGAGGCGAAGCCGAAACGCAACATAGTATGAAATAAGGATTTGTGCCCTCCTGTACAAAGACTGGTTTTTACCAACAAATTTTCACCCTAGTGAGAAATTTTGGTTTTTACCAATTTTTTTCCTTAGGGTGAAATATAGCATAGTGCTTTCGCATAGGCCTGCTAAGCCAAGACAAGTTTGGGCTTCACTTGTGTCTCATCGGCATAAACAGAACTTCTGCTCGAACGGGACATCACGTTTGATCAGTCGTTTGATTGAAACACATAGTGCGTTTTTGTTTTAAGGGATTTGCGTCAAGCCGGCGCTAATCTATTCCGACAATGTGTTAGTGTCGGTTTCTGATGAGGCGAAGCCGAAACGCAACATAGTATGAAATAAGGATTTGTGCCCTCCTGTACAAAGACTGGTTTTTACCAACAAATTTTTCACCCTAGTGAGAAATTTTGGTTTTTACCAATTTTTCCTCCTTAGGGTGAAATATAGCATAGTGCTTTCGCATAGGCCTGCTAAGCCAAGACAAGTTTGGGCTTCACTTGTGTCTCATCGGCATAAACAGAACTTCTGCTCGAACGGGACATCACGTTTGATCAGTCGTTTGATTGAAACACATAGTGTGTTTTAGTTTTAAGGGATTTGCGTCAAGCCGGCGCTAATCTATTCCGACAATGTGTTAGTGTCGGTTTCTGATGAGGCGAAGCCGAAACGCAACATAGTATGATAATTACACGAATTAATTGATTTTGTTAGAGCTAAATTCCAAATTCTTGAATTGCATTCTGTAAAAAATTACAGTTTTGTATGTCAATTAGTTGAAATTAAAAACAAACATGCATAAACTCATTGTTAGAAAAACTTTTTTACAGTTAAGTTCAAAATGTTTCTTTACTCTTTAGATTTTTACTAGCAAAATATAATAAATTAAAAAATGGGAAGTTTTTGCAATTTAAATTTTTAACATAAATTTTTGTTTTAGTGAAAACTGACAACATTTTTTCAGTGTCATTTCTTTGCTGTATTGAATACAGTAGTCGAATTTTTTTGGAATTAATGCATTTAGAAACATCTATGCTCTATTGAAAAATTGCACTTGTATCAAAATGCTGCAATTGAAAATGTAGAAAATCATGGAGATTCATAAACTGAACACAACTGCAAAATATCGTTTGAATCGACGAAGGTCATATTTTGCGGTCGACTGGCTTCTCATGTCTAGAACACATTTACGCTTCTTCATAAAATAATCAGTCAATTGAAAGTAAAATTGCTGAAAAAGTCCGTATAGAACGCGTTCCATGTGTTTTCAATTATACTTAATTTCAATCGACCCATGCTACTCCTTTCCAGACAACAATGATCAACATTCTCAGTTTATTAGTTCTAGGTCATTTATAGCCACGAAATATGCATTTGTTCTAAATGTTTACTGCTATCAGCTTTTGAAGCTTGGAGCGAAGTAACCATAATCCAAGATAAATCGAATTCTTCCGATATATGGATATGGGTACCAAATTACCTGTTTTCATAAACCTTTATTACTTGTAGTAATAAACTTGAAGTCGACCTTTACAGATTTGAACCAATTGTGGAGAAATTATTCATCTAGAGCCAATATATAGAAATCAATTTTGTGTTAATTAAATCAGTCCTCGGTCCATGGGAGCTACCCCCGTTTTGACAAATTGCTAAAACTCTCGATTTTCTTTTGAGTATATCTCCGGTTCTATTTACTCTACAACCGTAAGATGCTTTTAGAAGGAAATCGTTCATGGAGTCTAGAAAATTTTTTATTTTTAACAGCAGTGCTATGCTATTTTTCCTGGTAAAAATTAATAGGTTATTTTACTCGCTATACGTACATTTTAATTTTGAAAATTCTAATTTCATCGTATTCCTCAGACATTTTTACATAACAAGCACTTCTAATATCAATATAATTAAAGTCAATCCCTAGATTCACCGCTTTGAAAGGAGGTTAGGATCAAATTGAAATTCAATAACAGCCAAGAGCCAATGGGAATAATGAAACCGATATAAATGTCCGCACATACACATATGCATACACACAGACATTTTACGATTCGAAAAGTATATGCGACTCGGATGGTTTTTGTAGCAACTGCATAACCTTTATATATTGGAAAGGTAAAAAAGTTGCAAAGTTCAGTAAAAAAGTCGTAGATTTTTGTCAACGTTTTTTCGAGATCACATAAAATCATGACTTTTAAAAACATTTAACAGCAGAAATACGAGTCCGGTTTTTAAAATTTCATGTACTCTCCCCTTTGGAAAAAATTCAGATTCCGGCTGACATTGGAATTTCATGTATGAACAATTCAGTTTATATTTCCGGAACCATATAAGCAATCCAAACGAAACGTTATAGCAAGCTATGGGGATGCCTTTGATTTAAGATTAAGCTTGTGATTATCGGACAATCATCTCCGATAAGTCGATGTGACTGTTAATTTTGTAACATGGTCCCTTTTCCTGAGACATCCAGAACCATCTATTTGGTAGTAAATGTGGCGAAACAGAATAGCTGTTAGTGACTTAGAATAACAAATTCAAGCGATTATACTCACAATTTTTAAAAAAAATCACCTCAAATTCAAGTTTGTAAAAATCGGTATAGAAAATTCCGAGAAACCGATGTCGACAAATTATTTAGAGATTTTCAATGTAACCGTACTCTTCAACTCGTAACTCCGGAAACACACGTCGGATGAAAATGAAACTCAATAGCAGCCGATGGGAATGTTATACCTTTCATTTGAATCTTCGTTTGGAAAAAGCGTTTCAGTCATCCCAGAGAAACCGATGTGGATATTTTGTTGACATACACACAAACATACCTACATATATACATAAACACGCACAGACATTTTCCGATCTCGATGTACTTAGCCGAATGGTATATGAGACTTGGCCCTCCAGGCATCGGTTAGAAAGTCGGTTTTTGTAGCAACTGCATAACCTTTCTATATGAGAAAGGTAAAACTATTGTTTCCAATCTTTTATATCAGATTGTGTTCCTAGTTTTGAGATAGATTTTTCCTCTCCGATTTAACATAAAAAATATTCCAGCGCTGTGCTTATTTTGATATATTCAAAATGTGAAAAAATAAATTGACACTGTCAAGCTAACGCATCTGTGCCTATAAAATAAGCGAACTGATTAGGAAAAAATAATGATTCAACATTTTTAAATAGAGCGTACTTCCGAAATATTTTGGGGAACTACATTGTTCGGCACAAAATGAACATCGTTTACTTCGTACCAATTAATTTTAACACATGCACAAATAGCTTGAATTAGGGTACTATCAACATTTTCCTCTTGAGAATGTGTTTTGCTACGGGAATAAAAGGAGCATCGTCGTATTCGTATTACGGCTAGTCTGACTTGAGGTGCGTCTCATTGTACACCAAAAACGCAATACATTAGGTGTAAAGCTCTTTAGAGGTTTTTGCAGCGTTATTTATTCCGTTTTTACTTGAAGCTAAACTGAGCCAGGTTCTAACCCCAGCTGCTGTCAAAATGTTTGAAATGACAGCCATTGGGGTTGCAACTTGACGCAGGTTCGGGGTCAAGCAAAAGCGGCATCAGTTTATCGTCTTAGTCTGAAACGAGAGGTCCATAAAGTTTAATTGTTATCTGAATGAAATAACCTAAAATATGCATCCTTTTTATACATATCAATTTGAAGTACATAAGTTTGAAAGATATTAGAAATCATCCTGTTCCTTTTTAACCATTATCGAAACAACTTGATCACATTTTTTGTCACAACCAACCTCTGGATTTGTGCTGCCGACAGCTTTGCACCGATAACCTAAAATATTCATCCTTTTTATACATATCAATTTGAAGTACATAAGTTTGAACGATATTAGAAATCATCCTGTTCCTTTTTAACCATTATCGAAACAACTTGATCACATTTTTTGTCACAACCAACCTCTGGATTTGTGCTGCCGACAGCTTTGCACCGATCATTCTGGTCGTGGTTTTAGTTCAAATTTCTTTTGCGCACATTTTTGCGATAACATAAAAACCAATAGTTTCTTACAAAATTCTAATCATTCTACTACATGTTTTCGAATACAGTCGTTAGGAGTCTTGACACTAATGATCCGTCCTATCCCAGGTACGAAGGGTGCCTTACCGTTTGCACCGCAGGATAAAGAAAATGATTCATACTTATTTATAGCCATGCTAATAATTACGTACAGTCGCAATAATTGATATGATGCAAGACTTTATCATACTATCATATTGGTTTACTTATGCTAACTAATTTGCTAACCTTCGTTTTTATGAAAGAAAGAATAAAATCCATCATCAATAGAAACATAGCTTTACATTATGATCATCGAAAACGAGCGCTAGACCCACTGCGTACCATTTGTGTAGTGATCATGTAGGATATATGTCATATAACAGTTTTTGCAACCGACCGAGACGGTTGTGCCTCCAGGTGGAGGGTTTTGTTCTCGAGAGGGTGGCGGAGTGCGAGACGCTGTATGCGTTGTTGTGGGAGAGAGAGAGAGAGAGACCAGTTTCTCTACTGAAGAAGCAACGCGACGAAGAAGAACAGCAGGTGTCACATTGTCAAACAACGGGCACCGAGTTTTCAACGTAACACATGAGGTGTGTTCTACAGGTATAACAGGTATATTTTTCATTCCTTTTTGTGATAGTTTTTCTTGCTAGGTAAAATGGATGAAGAGATGGGAGAACGAGTAACAGACCCTCCCCCTAAGCCTTATGCTGAAAATGTAAATCCGACTAGAATTAAAATTTACCCAGAGTCGTCAACGGGACCATGGATTGTATTTATTAGGCGTAAAGTAAAGGCGCTAAATATTATTCAAATTTCTAAAGATTTGACTTCGCGATTCTCGGATGTAAAAGAGATCGTCAAAGTCAATAAAGATAAAATACGCATTGTCGTTGGTAGTTTCAAACAAGCCAATGCAATTGCTTCTTGCGAGCTTTTTACGCGTGAGTATAGAGCGTATATTCCTTCAAAGGAAATTGAAATTGATGGGGTCATCACAGAATCGAGTTTGACTGTTGATGACTTAGTTAAGCATGGGGTTGGTCGTTTCAAAGACACCATACTTAAAGACGTAAAAATACTTGAATGCAAGCAATTGCATTCAGTATCACACGAAGGAGATAAAAAAGTTTATCGACTGTCTGACTCATTTCGAGTGACTTTCGCTGGGTCTGCGCTGCCCAACTATGTCATTATCGATAAGATTCGTCTCCCTGTTCGCCTTTTTATCCCTCGTGTAATGAATTGCCTTAATTGCAAACAGCTTGGCCACACAGCCACTTACTGTTCCAATAAGGCACGGTGTGGCAAATGTGGGGGCTCTCATCAAGAGGATACATGCAATGAAAATTCAGAAAAATGTTTAATGTGCGGAGAAAACTCACATGAGCTCCCTGCATGCCCCATTTATAAATTGCGTGAGGATAAAATTAAACGATCCTTGAAGGAGAGGTCTAAGCGCTCCTATGCAGAAATGTTGAAAAATGCTACCCCTAAACCCATTTTCTTAGAAAACACTTACACATCTCTATTTTCGGAACAGTCTGACTCTGACGGAGCGTGCGAAGGTACATCATTTGTTTTACCCGGAAATTCCAGAAAAAGAAAACAGTCTTCTTTTCCCAAGCTGCCAAGAAAGGGCCTTAAAATTTCTCCACCAATAGATAAACTGCGCCCAAAACCGAAAAATTCCGATTCAAAACCGAAATCAATTCCGCCCGGTTTTGGGAACGTACAATCCAAACAGAACACCATTACTGGAAATAATAAAATTTCGACTACCTCTGAGCCTCAGCCGGGGGTAGGATTATTGAAATTTTCTGAAATTGTTGATTGGATTTTTAAAGCATTCAATATTTCTGAACCACTAAAGAGTATACTTTCAGCTTTCCTCCCAACAATTAGAACATTTTTAGAGCAGCTGATTGCTCAATGGCCCATCCTTGCAGCGATTGTATCTTTCAATGGGTAATTCACCTCCTCCAATGAAAGATTCCATCACTGTTTTACAGTGGAATTGCAGAAGTATCATACCTAAAATTGATTCCTTAAAAATTTTACTGCATAATTTAAAATGCGATGCTTTTGCTCTATGTGAAACATGGCTTACCTCAAACATTAATTTCAACTTAAATGATTTCAACATTATTCGCCTAGACCGAGACACCCCGTATGGAGGAGTGCTTCTAGGAATTAAAAAGTGCTATTCTTTCCATAGAATTAACATCCCCTTGTTTGCGGGCATTGAGGCTGTAGCTGTCCAAACGAACATTAAAGGCAAAGACATATCTATCGCTTCTATATATATATACCTCCCAAAGTTCAAATTGGACAACGTCAAATTTTTGAGGTAGTGGAATCCATGGCTGCTCCGCGTCTGATACTGGGAGACTTCAACTCGCACGGAGTATTGTGGGGTTCCCTCTACAATGATAATCGATCCTCTTTGATATACAATGTTTGTGACGAATTTAATATGACAGTTTTAAATACTGGCGAAACAACACGCATTCTCAGACCTCCTGCACGTCCAAGTGCATTAGATCTATCTCTGTGCTCGACATCACTTCGGTTAGATTGCACGTGGAAGGTTGTACCTGATCCTCACGGTAGCGATCATTTGCCAATCGTTGTTTCAATTAACAGTGAATTAGGCCTTACGAATTCAATCAATGTTCCTTATGACTTAACACGAAATATTGATTGGAAAACATACGAAACATTAATTTCCACTTCTCTTGCTTCGACAGAAGAGCTACCCCCTACCGAAGAATATGAATTCCTAGCGGGTTTAATTATTGAAGCAGCAGAACAAGCCCAAACGAAATGCAATCCTGGAATGACAATAAATAGACGGCCCCCTAATCCTTGGTGGGACAAAGAGTGCTCTGATGCATATGAAGCTAAACAAGTTGCCTACAAAGAAATTATGAAACAGAAAGGGGGTATACGTGAGAACTTTGAAAATTATTTCATTTTGCAAAACAAATTTGACAGTATACGTCGTGCCAAAAAATCTAGTTATTGGAGACACTTCGTTAATGGCTTGTCAAGAGAAACATCAATGAGTACTCTTTGGAACACAGCCAGAAGAATGAGGAATCGAAACGTGACTAATGAAAGCGAAGATTTTTCGAATCGTTGGATATTTAATTTTGCCAAGAAAATTTGTCCCGATTCTGCTCCTGCGCAGAAAATCACTCGCGATGCTCCCACAAGTAACGATTTCATAGATTCGCCTTTGACAATGATGGAATTCTCAATTGCACTCCTCTCATGCAACAATAATGCTCCGGGACTAGACAGAATTAAATTCAACTTGGTGAAGAATCTGCCTGACCTAGCAAAAAGACGCTTGTTGAATTTATTCAATAAGCTTCTTGAGCAGAACATTGTCCCGCACGACTGGAGACAAGTGAGAGTTATCGCTATTCCAAAACCGGGAAAACCAGCCTCCGATCATAACTCGTATCGACCGATTGCAATGTTATCCTGCATCAGAAAATTGTTGGAAAAAAATATCCTACGACGTCTCGACAATTGGGTTGAGGCGAACGGCTTGCTATCAGATACCCAGTTTGGTTTTCGGAGGGGAAAGGGAACGAATGATTGTCTGGCGCTACTTTCGTCAGAAATCCAACTAGCTTACGCAAAAAAAGAACAAATGGCGTCTGTGTTCTTAGACATAAAAGGAGCATTCGACTCTGTTTCCATTGATGTTCTCTCAGAGAAACTACATTAATGTGGTCTTTCACCAATATTAAATAATTATTTATACAACTTATTGCCAGAAAAGCACATGCATTTTTCATATGGCGATTTGGCAACATTCAGAATAAGTTACATGGGCCTCCCACAAGGTTCTTGTTTAAGCCCCCTTCTCTACAATTTTTACGTGAATGATATTGATAATTGTATTGTCAGCCCATGCACTCTAAGGCAACTTGCAGATGATGGCGTGGTTTCTGTTACAGGACCAAAAGCCTTAAATTTACAACAACCACTGCAAGATAGTTTGGATAATTTATCAAGTTGGGCTTTGAAGTTAGGCATCGATTTCTCTACGGAGAAAACAGAGTTGGTTGTTTTTTCAAGGAAGCGTGATCCAGCTCAGCTTCAGCTTCAGTTGGTTGGTAGAACGATAGCCCAAGTCCTGACTTTTAAATACCTTGGAATTTGGTTCGATTCTAAAGGCACATGGGGAGGCCACATTAGGTATCTAATAACGAAATGCCAACAAAGGATAAATTTTCTGCGAACAATAACTGGATCATGGTGGGGTTCTCATCCAAGTGACATGATAAGATTGTATCAAACAACAATACTTTCAGTAATGGAATATGGGTGCATCTGTTTCCGTTCAGCTGCGAACACTCACATTATTAAACTGGAACGGATACAGTATCGCTGTTTACGAATTGCCTTAGGTTGCATGCAGTCGACCCATACGATGAGTCTTGAAGTACTAGCGGGAGTTCTTCCTTTAAAAGACCGATTCTGGGATCTCTCTTCTCGTTTACTTATTCGATGTGAGGTTATGAACCCACTGGTAATTGAAAATTTTGAAAGACTTGTCGAGCTTCAACCCCAAACCAGATTCATGACAGTGTATTTCAATCACATGTCACAAGAAATAACGCCTGCTAGGTATGTTCCCACATACGTCAATATACTAGATATTCCTGAATCCACTTTATTCTTCGACACGTCCATGCAAGCAGAGATTCGTGGAATTCCGGATCATCTACGCTCGCGGGAGATCCCTAAAATATTCACAAGTAAATATCAACACATAGACTGCCTTAAAATGTTTTACACTGATGGGTCACGAATCAGTGAGGCCACTGGTTTCGGTATTTTCAACAATAATTTTTCAATTTCTCTCAAACTTGCAGAACCCGCCTCTGTTTATATAGCGGAACTAGCAGCAGTTCACTATAGTTTGCAAATAATTAATACTTTACCCCCGAACCATTACTTTATCCTCACTGATAGTCTCAGCACAATTGCAGCTCTACGCTCAAAGAGGATTGATAATCACGATCCATTCTTTTTGGGGAAGATACGAGAATCTCTGAGTAACCTGACAAGAAAATGTTATAAATTTACCCTAGTGTGGCTCCCCGCCCATTGCTCTATTGCGGGCAATGAGAAAGCTGATAATTTAGCCAAGATTGGTGCACTAGATGGTGAAATATATGAAAGACCCATCGCTTACAATGAATTTTATAGCGCTTCTCGACAGAGGACACTTGCTAGTTGGCAAACATCTTGGGACAATGGAGATATGGGACGATGGCTACACTCAATTACCCCTAAAGTATCAACGAAGGCATGGTTCAAAGGATTGGATGTAAGTCGGGACTTCATCCGTGTGATGTCTAGGCTCATGTCCAATCATTATACTTTAGATGCGCATCTCCGTCGTATTGGGCTCGCTGAGGGTAATCATTGTGCTTGTGGAGAAGGTTACCATGACATTGAGCATGTTGTTTGGTCCTGCACTGAATATCGTGAAGCCAGATCACAATTAGTAGATTCTTTACAAGTCCGAGGAAGACCAATCCATGTTCCTGTTAGAGACATCCTGGCGTATCGCGATCCTCTATACATGGAACTTATCTATCATTTTCTAAAAACAGCGTCTGTCAAAATTTAATTAAATTCATCTCCTCATACTCTCATCCAAGGCTAATCATTCACCAATTAAAGGAACCTAGAATATTTAGTTTTTAAATTTAGACAATAACAGAAAAAAAAGTAAATAAATACACCCGAAAATACTAGATCAGTATGAAATACAACAATGTAAGGAAAAAAGCAAACAATAAAGTGATTTCAGTGTTAGTTTTAGACAAAGTACTAGTATAGTTAAAATTAGTCTTAAGGATTTTTGTAACGTGCTATGTAAAAAAAGAAACTGGCGTAAAAAGCTATTGCAAATGCCGTGTCAAATAAACGTATGAAAAAAAAAAATGTAGGATATATGTGTCGGTTTTTCATTTTGCGCTTTGTGCGGAGGTTCGTCACCCCAACTCGGTTGGATTTTTGCGCGCGCTTTTTCGACCTGAATTTCACCTTAACAAAGTCAGTTAACAGCAAGCTTCCGTGCTGATCGGTCGATTTGTCTCAGACGTGTCTAAAATCGAAGTTTGCTCGCGAACAATATCATACGTTTTTACATTTCTTATAAAAGAAATGTATCGAATTCGCTCAAACTTTCAAGATTTTTTCCGAGGCCCGGAGGGCCGAGTCTTATATACCAATCGACTCAGCTCGACGATTTGGGACAATGTCTGTGTGTGTGTCTCTCTGTGTGTGTGTGTGTGTGTGTGTGTGTGTGTGTGTGTGTGTGTGTGTGTGTGTGTGTGTGTGTGTGTGTGTGTGTGTGTGTGTATGTAACGGACAAATTCTCATTCGTGTTTCTCAGCAATGGCTGAACCGATCTTATCCAAACCAATTTTAAATGAAAGAACTGAAAAACAGTATGAACGCTATTAATTTGTTTTTGATTCTGATGTTTAGTTTCCAAGATATGAATGTTTGAATGCGTAAAAATGGCGTTTTTTGCAGTTTTTTTAAAATTATCTGCCGAAATTGACAATATAGATTAACATGTTTTTATTTGTTTTTAGACAGCTTTAACGAATACCTTTCGAACAAGCTATAGATTGTTGAAATCGGACTTTTATCAAAAGAGATATTTAACATTAAATGCGGACGAAAGATTTTTATCATTTCCCATTGCCAGAAATATGACCAAAAACCGATTTAATCCACCTAGCAGTGAGATGAGACATTTCTTACACATTTCACTATTGGATTAGTTTGCAGAACTCACGAGAAGTAGGCACCCAATTAGAGGTGGGATGAAAACAGTTTCTAGTCTTGCACGAATAAAATCTCGAATAAACTGAATAAATTATAGAAATCAACAAAACGACCGAAATAAGAAAGTAAAGCAAAAAATGAAACAATAGGTTTTTAAATTCATTAAATAAGTAGAAAAATTAATGGAAATCATTATAATTTTGATCCAAACACACGAATCAAATTAGATTAGGTTATTACATAAAAATTAAGATTATATTTAGAAATAGTTATAAGATTAATAGAATAAATTGACTCATACTAACAAATTGAATGAAATAATACGAATGACTGAACATGAAATGCATAAAATTAAAGATACGAATAAAATGAATCAGATAAATCAAATGAATCAAATGAATCAAATGAATCAAATGAATCAAATAAATCAAATAAATCAAATAAATCAAATAAATCAAATAAATCAAATAAATCAAATAAATCAAATAAATCAAATAAATCAAATGAATCAAATGAATCAAATGAATCAAATGATTCAAATGATTCAAATGATTCAAATGATTCAAATGATTCAAATGAATCAAATGAATCAAATGAATCAAATGAAATGCATCAAATAAATCAAATGAATCATATGAATCAAATGAATCAAATGAATCAAATGAATCAAATGAATCAAATGAATCACATGAATCACACGAATCACATGAATCAAATGAATTAAATGAATCAAATTGATTTAATTAATCCAGTGAATACAATGAATCAAATTAATGAAATGGATCAAATCAATAAAAAGTATGGATCAACAAAATGAATAAAGTAAAAAATAAATGAAATGCATTAATAAAATAAACGAATCAAATAAATAAAATGAGCTGGAGTGATAAAATGAATAAAAAGAAGAAAATGAGCAGAATTAAATGCATTGATTGAAATGAAAAATTGAACAACAGTAAAAGGTTATAAATTAATATAAAGAAATAAATTTAATCAAATAAATTATTTGGATGAAATGATTAAAACTGAAAAAGTAGTCAGATTATTAAAATGAAGAAACTGAAAAAAATGAATAAACTGGAAAAAATAATAAAATGCATACAATGAAAACAATGAATGATATGAGTAAAATGCACAAAAAGAATAAACTGATCAGAGTGAATCCAAAGAATGAAACGAATAAAATAAGTAAAATGAACGCAGATGAACAAAACGAATAAAAAGATGCGGAATGAAATTATTAATTAAAATGAAATGGTTATATATTTGAAGCCAAACACATTTTTGAATAAAGATAATGAATAAACCAGATTGTACGAATATGAAAACCATTGCATCAGAAAGTTTTGAAATGTTTTTGAAAATCCCATCTTCTGAGAAAAGGCTAATAAATATGCAATGGACTTTCTAGGGCTTCCATCTTTTTTTTGTTTTATTCTTTTTGTTTTCATGCTTCTTTACTTGACGAATTCAAAGTTTACTTTTTGGTCACATATTCCGGAAAAAAGATTTATGTGCAGAACAGAATTTACTGGTCCAGTATTTTAACGCGCAATTGAATATAGTAAAGTGAGACAAGGTCACATGTGCTTTCAAGCCCCTTGAACAGAGAACGACAGAGGAAGAATGCGATTCGTGAATGAGACAGGTAGATATTTCAATGTTTTTATTTGCATTGAAGTAAATAGTGTGAAATGTCTATGCTATGTCGATTGCATAAAAGCCGTGTTTGTATTGTTTCGTTCGGAATTCTAGTGTAGGAAATATAGAAAAATAAGTCCTATACAGACCAATATTGTGAAAAAGAAATGGTTAAAACTACTCAGCAGGGCCGCCGAGAGGGAGGGGGGATCGGGGTGTTTCCCCCCGGGCCCGGAGTTCTGAAGGGGGCCGGATTTTTAACAGAAACTAAAATGCAATTTAAAATTCATTATCTTGTGTATGAGATAACTAGAATAATGAAAATTCTAAAATTCTGCTAATTTGATATCAACTATGTTTATACCAACCTAATTCTTGCATCGAAACAAGTTCAGACTCGAGTGGGCATAGAAATTTGTACATTGAATGCCATGTACGCAGCTCATCTGGGTTCGAATCCCAACCCCACACACAGGAATAGAGATTTTTTAAAGGGAAATTCCTAACCTGAATGAAGAAGCGAATAACCTTAAGGTTAAAATATCTGTAATCGAAACAAAAATATGATAAGACTTGTAAGGGTTAAACAATTAAATGGTTTAATTAGAAGTCATGAGGTTGTCTTCAAATTTTGCTAATATGAAATCGATTTTTTTGATTTATTGAATTTCCAATCTTCGAAAGCGCTGTAGTATCGAAAGTAATTATTGAAAGAAAAAACCCTGCTTAGGGTTGCCACACCGGTTTTTGGAGGCGAATTCCGTGTTTTCGTTCAGGTAAATCCGAATTTGCCCGGAAGAATCCATTGGATTATTTTGCAATTTTGCGTTGCCCTCTTCTTTACCAGGAATCGTCTAGCACGCAGTCCTCATAAACATCATCCTCGGGTTGCAGGCCCTAAATGTTAAGGAGGGCCCCTCTCGGCGTTGACAAATATTATTTTAAAAGTGCCATTTGGGTTTACTTTACCCCATTGAACCTTCGCTTCAATGGATCAATGTTCCTTACAAAGATTCTCGAAAGAAACTGAAGTGTGATTTCACACCCCGTGTTTGTATACTGAGGAGCAGAGCAAAGCTTGCTCGGGTTATCCTTCACAGCGAGAGTGGCTGGTGCTTTTAGATTCTTTGAGGAAGCGAAGTACTACACCCAACTAAATCAACGAAACTGTTCACAAATACGAAAAAAATGAAACTAAATGTGAACGGCACAGTGCTATACCAAAACATTACCCTCTACGGTGAATGTGAAGAAAATAAGATATTATTCCTCCTAGTGCTACGAGCTACATAAGAAATAAAACAGGGCATGTTTATTTGTTATTAAGCGTTTTATACAATAAAAAGCAATGGAAGCGCTCCAAAATTCTGTCAAGTGATCACTTTAATTCAAAATTCTAATTGATTTCAACGCATACCCATGTGTAGTCTTCCCCTGCTCAGTAAAACTCTGCTGGTCAAAGTACCACTAGAGGCGGTAACCCTACCTCTATTTGAGAGCTCAATTGGTCAAATGAGTCATCAAAAATTCTTGATATGTCAAAAAATTCGAAATTCATCCAAAAATTTAAAATTTCATATATTTGGTTTGCCGTTCATTGCTACAAAATCCATAAAAAATCATATTCAGATACGAGATTATACCGAAACTTTTTTGTCAAGGGGTCATACTCAAATGACGTAGCTTTTGTCGGCGATTTTCGACTACCAATCCCCCCTTGCAAATCGGCCAGGGATGCACAAAAAATAAATACGTTTTACAATTCTTTCAAATACGGCCTTTTATCAACATTTTTATTATAACAGCAAATTGCGTACATAACAAGCCCCGTCCATGACGAATATAGTTTGTTTTGAATTTTATATGTCATGGAGTATGAAGAGAAGATCTCTCAGTTCACAATCCCGCAGCTGCTAATGAACCATACGTTCAACTAGATTGTGTTTGATTGATTTCGAAGAGAAAATTTAACTCTGTTACCAAACTAAATCAACTAGTTAGCAAGATTAGCTAACTACTGTAACAAGTTAAATCCGCATACAAAATCTTTTCTTTTGGAGGAGTGAGCGTGAGAATTTGAACGTCGCTTCCTGAACGTAACGATTTTATTTTTATTTTTGAACTATTTACTAGAAATCAGTTAGAACATTCTTGTAAAATATTTTAAGCTGTGCTAACACACCAACACAAATAAAAGTATAAGTCATGTTTTTATAGGATTATGAATGTTTTCGAAACCAGCATAGCGTAAAATCCAACGACAACCCTATTTGAAATTTGATCCATGTTTCTCATTTTTTTATTCCTACGGGGATTTTTTTTATTTTGTTAAAATTTCATTGATGTATTTTTTTAAAGTTGTGGATTGTATTTGAATTTGTACAATTTTAAGATTCTGCCTTTTTTATATATTTCCAAACTTTTATTTTATCCATCTTTTTACGTTCCTTACTTTTGCTTTTTTTTATATTGCTATCACTATCACTTACTTTAATTTATAGTTTTTTCTCTGATATTTCACTTTATTCGCTATTTTTCGAGAAAATTCTCCTTTCTTTATTTTATTTTTCTTATCGTTTCATATTTTAATACCCTGCTTTTTTATTTGTTTCTTTTGTCATTCCATCTAATTTTTAGAATTTGTCTATTTACTACATTTATTCATATCACAGCCTTTTTCTATTTCCTTTTATGCCTTTCTCATATAGAAAGGTTATGCAATCCCTCTGAAAAACGTCAACCTAATCCCGGCCCGGAGGGCCGAGTGTCATATCCCATTCGACTCAGTTCGTCGAGATCGGAAAAAGTCTGTATGTGTGTGTGTGTGTATGTATGTGTGTATGTGTGTGTGTATGTGTGTGTGTATGTATGTGCGTATGTGTCAAAGTTCGTGGCTGGCATGTCATTGTGTATAAGTGCAAAGTGTACTAAGAATGTAATGGACATTTCCACAAGTATGTTGAACAAAAAAAGCCTCCGTGCCATAGTTTAGAGAAATGAGAAAGGCACAATTGCACCGCTAGGTGGATTAAAACAGGTTTTTATATTTTTTTTGCATTTCCAAAAGCAATTTTACTTATTCAAATTCATTCCAATTTGTCTTATTGTTTAATTTTTACCTTTCTTCTATTTTCTTCCTTATTTTATAAATTTTAGCTTTCCGTGTTTCGTAGGTTTATTTTTTCTCATTGTTGATTTAATATAATTTTATTTATTTTTTACACCTTTTTCTTAAGATTTAATTCGTTATTGTTATTTCTTCATTGTTTCCATTTGAAAGTACTATTTCTGTTGACCATTTTCCTATACGTTTACATTGATTTTTTTTGTTTTCCTAAAAAACATGTGATTTTTCTTTTTTGACACTATGCGCACGTTTTCTTCATTTTACATTTAGTTCGTTGTTTGAATTTATTTCAAATTTCATATCTAGTGTTTTTTATTCTTTAAATAATTTAATCCATTTTATTCATTTTCTTCGTGTTAATCTCCCCATTTTTTTGTGTTTTTATAGTATACGATATTGGCATTTTTCTACTATTTTTAGTTTTCCATTTTGTCTGTTTACTCCGTTTTTGTTCAATACTACCAATTTTCTTTACTTATTCGTCTTTTCATAATTCCAATTTTTCAGATTTTCAAAATTTTCCTGTCCGTTCATTTTTTTTAATTTCTCTATGGTTATTATATTCTTGTCTTTTATATATACTCCTCTAATTTATGCATTATTTACGTTTTATTTAGTTTTTCTATTGCTTTAAATATGTCTTGTTTTTGTTAAATGTTAAATAAATTTAATTATTCTTGATTTATCGAGTTTTTCAGTTTTATTATTTTTTTATATTAATGTTTGTGCCATCAATTTTCATGGATTCTTAAAATTTTTCCTACTTTCCTATCAATTTTTCATTATTTTCACCATTTGTTCAATAATGTTCGAATCCTTTAATCTTCGCAATATGTTTTTCTAGTTTCCTGTTTTCTTTCATCAACTTTTTATAGCTTTTGTTTTGGTTTTGCTCGATTTATCATTTTTTGACAATTGACAGTAATTTATTTTTTTGGTTGATTTTGTTGTTTCTATCTCTTTTGTTCATTCTTTTATTATTTAGTTTTCCTATTGTTTTTTATCTTTTGCCGTTGGCCGCCGTTTAGATATCTTTATTTTTTGTAATTACTACATTTTTAATCTTTCACTTCCTTACTTATATAAATGCTATTGACAAAAATGGCGCTTTTCAAAGTCACCAAAACTGTTGAAGAGATATTAAAAAACTCCCATAGTATAAAAAGCGCTACATTTTTTCCGTTATCAGTGAACTCCAATGGATTTCAAACATTAACTTTATTGTACTCAGACAATACACCCCCCGGGCCCGTATTTTCTCTCTGCGGCCCTGCTACTCAGTATATCCAAATATGGACGACGATAAGTTAGAAGACACATTGTAGTTGCATCCCCCATCGAGAGTGGGTACTTTGGGAGACTTCTTTTCCTGGATCTAATTTGTGGATATTTTTGGTCTTTGATCCGTTATTTTTCATGAAAGTTCGTACCAATACAACGAATGTGCAGCTGATACAACTCATGGTTCATTCGCCTGCGCAACGTTCCGTCTTCCATCTGCACGCCACCATAGATGGTACGCAACACTTTTCGTTCGAAAACTCCAAGGGCGCGTTGGTCCTCCACGAGCATAGTCCAGGTCTCGTGGCCGTAGAGGACTACCGATCTAATCAGCGTCTTGAAGATAATCAACTTCGTGCGGCGGCGAATTTTGTTCGACCGGAGCGTCCTGTGGAGTCCAAAGTAGGCACGATTTCCCGCTATGATCCGTCTCTGAATTTCTCTGCTGTTATCATTGTCGTCGGTTACCAGTGAGCCCAAATACATGAATTCGTCGACCATCTCGATTTCGTCACCGTCAATCCGAACTCGGGTGGGAGGTTCACATTGTCGTCTCTAGAACCTCTTCCTCTCATGTATTTTGTCTTCGAAATCCTGGCTTCAGCTTTAAGTCTTTGAGCATATATTTCATTCAAAATTCAATAGAGATACGAATAGTTTAAATATCGCACGTGGAATGTCTCTTTTGAAAATTTCCATCGTCATACTTTCATATTACCCAGTTAAGCCAAATATTTTTCTGATATAGCCATGAATTTCCTTAATTATAGTGTAGATACAGGCTTTGAATACAATTGAATTAAAGTTGAGTTGATGTAGGGGGGCGTGTGAGAAACGGCAAATGATGGTTAATGCAGTGACATTATTTTTATAGTATATTATTATGATATATTGATTCTTATATTCTTATCATAAATAATGTAAGTAGTAATTTTTGCTCCATAACCAGTATAACCTAAATCTTGCAAAAGAGCTAAATTTTCGCTAGATTTTTGGGCTTCAAACATACAGTTGCTTTCGGTGACGCCACAAGTATAATTATATTGGAAATCTTTTATCTCACTACTAGGTGAATTACTTGTTGATCTGTGTATTGATATACCATCTAACATTTACCTCATGATTGAACGCAATGCCTAATCCAAGGAATAAATACTAGAACTCACTGTTTCTTTATCAACACATTATTTTGTCTTTGAAGTGAACTTATATATTGATTTTTGAGAAATAGTTCCTTTATTATAAAGGTAATTCACAAAATGTTCTCAACATCGAATTCCTTGAATCACGTAGATGTGTTTTCATACCCCGATATTCAAAATCGGTTTAGTTTTGCCCCTAAAACACCAGTAAAGCAATACTCTGTATGAAACAATCTCATTTTTAATTAGTGGAAATTGGTAAGCGAGAACTAAAAAACAAAATGTCCAATATCTCCGTCGCTCGTGCACGGATTTAGACAATCTATAGCTTGTTAGAAAGGTATTTTTACAAGTTTTCTATTTATGTGCAGTTTGTGGGACAATATTGTATTGTTCAAAAGTTATTTGCGAAAAACCTGCTGTGTTTTGACAAAATCGACCATATCTCAGAAAGTAAACAACATATCGAAAATCAAAAATAATAGTGTCAAATGGCAATGTTAGGCCTTTCATTTGAAACTAATTTCATTAAGATCGGTTCAGCCATTGCTGAGATAATTACATGACATTTTGTACATACATACATACACACATACACACACACACATACAGACATTGTCTCAATTTGTCGAGCTGAGTCGATTGGTATATGAGACTCGGCCCTCCGGGCCTCGGAAAAAGTTGTCAAAGTTTGAGCGAATCCTATACATTTCTTTTGTAAGAAATGTAAAACATGTAATCTATTATTAACGCCAAAACGGCTTATTTTAGGTCAATAGTATCTTCGGATAACTTAATGTAGACAATATGCCCTTTCTTTTGGTATTGTGCTGTTGCTGATTAATCCCCCTATGAGTGAGATATTTTCACAAATTTTCTTGGAAGTGATTATATCGAAACGATGCCTTCAGCCAATTTGTAGCTCTTACTTTTGCAAATAACTTTAATGAAGACTTCAAATATCTATTTTGAATACTTTAAAAGTTATGGCTTGTTGTTTGTTGATTACTCTTTGTCGCCTATTTATTGTTTAATATAGTAATAATCCATTGAAATAAGCTAAACATTATTTCGATAAAACTAATTTTGTATTTCATTTTACTATCTACAACCGCTAGAAATAATCACCGAACACTACCAAGTTGTCTGGAAGGAACTTGATAACTTATCAGTACAAAAATGTTCATTTGTGCGAATCTTCTGACTGCAATTTTTCTAACTTATAACCATCGGATCGATCTGACACATATCGGAAACAGAAAAGCGAAAAAAATAACTCCAAGCAACGGCGTAGCCAAGAGAAGGTTTTGGGGTTTAACACCATACACCCCCCCCCCCCCCCCACCACAACAAAAAAAAAATAACGGATTGAAGTTGAAAATTTATTGATGCAGACTGATTTAATTCAATATTACAATAACAATTATCTGATCCGTAGATTGATAACCTGTTGTTGTAAACATCATTAGGACTTTTGATAAATTGTCGGAATGGGGTCCTGATATGTAACTGATCTATTGGTCTTGATTTCACAGTTGTCTAATAGTATCAATATCAAATTCCTGCCGGAAAACATTCCAATAGAAAATTCCAGAGTTCTGTAATCAATCATAATCCTCAGATTTCTTTTCAAATTGAGCTCGTTTTTGTAGAAATGTACTGTAATAAGGGTCTTTATTTAATAGGAAGCGAAGTTAAAATTGATTTAATGTCTATGAAACATAGAACTGCTCACCAAAAAAATGCATAACTTTCAACATTTGCTAAAAATGTTTTTGCCTTTCTCATTCACTCTGAAATTCGTCAATCTAATCCCGACCCGGAGAACCGAGTGTCATATGCCAATCGACTGAGTTCGTCGAGATCGGAAAATGTCTGTGTGTGTATGTATGTGTGTGTATGTGTGTATGTGGAAAAAATGTGACCTCTGTTTCTCAGAGATGGCTGGATCGATTTGCACAAAGTTAGTCTCAAATGAAAGGTACAACCTTCCCATCGGCTGCTATTGAATTTTTATTGATTGGACTTCCGGTTCCGGAGTTACGAGTTGAAGAGTGCAATCACACAGCAAATTCCCATATCAACTGAAATGAAAAATTTTCAAAATCAAAATTTGTATTTTCATTCCAAATGACTTTAAAATGCATGAAACATTGAGATGTTTGACAAAAATTGACTTTTTTGGACATTGGTACATTTTTGCCTTTCTCATAAAGAAAGGTTGTGCACTCACTCTAAAAATCGTCAATCATACCGGCCCGGAGGCAGTATGCAGTGAGGGGTTGCTACTTTAAAATTAAAACTAGTTTAAAATTTCTTAACAAGTTGAAAATTTTCGGCAGGACCTGGACCTCCCGGATCTTTCTCCATGATCCGCCGCTGGTTTCAAGCGATGTTTCAGTATCACATAGTATCTCAAGATCGTGGCTGTCGATTTATTGTATGTATGTGCAAATCGTACTGAACATGTAATATTCATTTCCACCATTGTATTGAACATAACCAGCCATGGAATCATAGTCTGGACAAATGAGAAAAGCACAATTGCACCACTAGGTGGATTAAAACAGGTTTTTATTTTGGGAATGCGTCGAGTTGAGACGAAAACGTAATATGATTAATAACGAGGATAACACTTTCCGAATGTAGAGAGATATATGAAAAATGACGATTTCCATTCGACTCTAGCAGGTTCTTATCGATTTTGATGAGCATTTGATTTTTATTGTATGACCAATTATATGTATAGGTCAAATGTTTAAAAACAGTAATTTAAGGTCAAGATAGCATCATTTTGAAACCGCCAATTTCGGAGGTGTAGTATCTTCGATGAGTTTTACAAACGTTACACAGCGCATCATTTGATAAAATAATTTTGACGGTACATCGTCCAAGAAGTATTTATGGTGACTTTTCTCAGGTTAATATTCATGACTACAATAAAGTCTCAACAAATTCGCTAAAAACACGAACTCTGTTACTATTTTCTGAAAAAATAATTCTGCATAATTTTAAAACTTAAAAAATTACGGTTTCGGAATTATGATCGATTTTCACCTAACCGAATTTCTGGCTACGCCGCTGATTTCAAGTAAGTAGAAACAAAGTCGTTCTACACTCGTTCACAAGAATCTTCTTCGAATGCTGAATATCTATTATAACACATTGAAACCCCGATTTTATCAGCCAAAAATGAACATATGTTTGATGGGCTCTAGCAGACGAACAAGACTGAATTCGAGTAAATCCTTTCTTGAGCATGTTTTCCTTATCATGAAGATGGAAATATGCAAAAATAAAAAGCTCATCATCATCAGAAATAGTTATCAGATTACATCAAGGGACGGGAAGAATATTTTAACAGCTTCAGTTTATTATAAAGAAAAAAAATTGCCCGATTTAGGCAATGTCCCCATTTTGTCATCCTAAAATACACCATGAGATTGATAAAAATGGATCTTTATTGTATGTATTATTCACTGTGTTTAACATTAATAGGTACATTTCATTTTTGGGGATTTTTTATTGCATCGAACTAAAACAATTTTTGGGTACTATGCTATATTTCACCCTAAGGAAAATTTCTCGCTAGGGTGAAAATTTGTTGGTAAAAACCAGTCTTTGTACAGGAGGGCACAAATCCTTATTTCATACTGTGCTGCGTTTCGGCTTCGCCTCATCAGAAACCAACACTAACTTATTGTCGGAATAGATTAGCGCCGGCTTGACGCAAATCCCTTAAAACTAAAACACACTTTGTGTTTCAATCAAACGACTGATCAAACGTGATGTCCCGTTCGAGCAGAAGTTCTGCTTATGCCGATTCTGATGAGGCGAAGCCGAAACGCAACACAGTATGAAATAAGGATTTGTGCCCTCCTGTACAAAGACTGGTTTTTACCATCAAATTTTCACCCTAGCGAGAAATTTTGGTTTTTACTAAATTTTCCTCCTTAGGGTGAAATATAGCATAGTGCTTTCGCAGAGGCCTGCTAAGCCAAGACAAGTTTCGGTTTCACTGTGTCTCATCGGCATAAACAGAACTTCTGCTCGAACGGGACATCACGTTTGATCAGTCGTTTGATTGAAACACAAAGTGTGTTTTAGTTTTAAGGGATTTGCGTCAAGCCGGCGCTAATCTATTCCGACAATAAGTTAGTGTTGGTTTCTGATGAGGCACAGCCGAAACGCAACACAGTATGAATTTTTAGGTAGGGTGGATGTACCAATAGTCGCATGCTTAAGGAAAACTTTTGCTAAAAAATCGATGAATAGACCTATGGGCAATGTTAATACATTAAACAGCTTTCAATCCCTACTTCATAGGAAAAATACAAAGATGGTTTAATAACCAATTAATGCATTCAAAACCGCTTGTACCACTATAGGAACACATGTACCAATAGTGGTGCAATCGCTATTTTCGGTTCCTATTGTTGTAAATCCCATTGATTTCTTATGGCACTTGCAACTATAGGTACATTAGATCAACTATAGGTGCAAGGGAGCTCAATATCCATAGAAAAACAATTTTTTGAATAGTTATTTGAGCAAATTTCAAGGATAACAGTTTTATTGTAGCATAATTTTAGTGCGATGAATCGATAAAAAAAATTTTTTTTGATGGTTGGTACCTTACTTAGGCGTATAGCCCACTACTGCAACTATAGGTACACCTCAACTATAGGAGCACCCACCCTAGCTTTCAAGGGGTTATTTTATAGACTTCTTCCAAAATTTGGCGAACCTATTCCAATTCGTATACCAATTAATTGGTATACTTAAGGGTTTATATGTTGCAGATAGAGAAAATACTGAAATTTCAGCTTTTTTCCTACACAATATTACGAAAGCTTATTAAACAATTTTTCCTAATAACTTTGTGAAAATTATAAACTATTTGAATTTTTTTTAATAGTTTTATTTATTATTTAACCGTGATTTTTTAATAAATAGTGACCATCGCTTCACAACGTAGTCTATTTTTCGTGGCTTGCGGTGAGCACGATCTCTCGAATTGCTGAACTGAAAATTATGGAATAGAAATTAATTTTTAGTATTCTTTACAGATTTAACTCGCGGCGCAGATGGCTCTGAATTAGACCCGCTGGTGCCCTAAGACGATTTCGCTAGATTTTCAGAGCAATGTGCACCCAGTGCATTAACGCAAGTGACGGAAGGTTATCGAAAAGATTCGTGAAAATGAAAATTCCAGTAATGATGATGATTTTCCCAAACGGTTCGTTTTCGAGAGGATTTTCTTTGTTCTTTGGCATTAGGATTAGCGATAATAATTCAAATCAAGGATACTACTGGGAAGTCACCTTTAGAAAAAGTCGATGTCGAAGTAAAATTTGGAACTACACACCAAAAAAATCTGAATTTTATCGTTGACGTAATTGCAAACATGACACAATTCAACAAACCGTAATTTACGAAATGACGGAACATTACCGTGTTCCGTTTAATTTTACATGAAACATATACTTTACATGCGCAATAACATAAAATTACACTTCCTACCATTCAGAACAAACGCTGTATGTGGAGTAAAATTATATGATTTACGAAATTAAACGTCATGCAAAATTACAATCAAACGTAAAACTAAGTCATTTTTGATGCTCGTATATGTCAGGGTCAGGAGACGTAAATTTACACTATTTTTTCTAGGTGTGTATGCACGCATGCACTTCAGAGATAGCGTGATATCAGGAGCTGCGATTTCATTAAATGAAATTTTCTTAGTTCTCAGTCGCGTTGGAAATTTGAGTAAAGTATAAACTTCAAATCAAAAAAAATTCGATTTTTTTGGCTCAGTACAATATATAACCCCTTTAGGAAAATTCAGTTTTCCCACCACAATATAGATATTTTATTAACAGAGCGTTAACAATAATTCGTTGGTATGTCTATTTTATGGGCCATTTTTTCGCTTTCCCATTGATTTGGTTTGAGATTTCTAGCACTGATGTTGTCCTATGCTGATTTGAGCGATTCTCTGAGTCCTGCCACTATTCTATGTAGTATGTGTTATCAAAAACATCGCGAAGCATCAAGTTCTAAATGTTCTCAAACGATATAATATCCGAAGAGAGTAATAAGACTTATAAGAAATGTCTCATCACACTGTTAGGTGGATTAAAAACGTTTTTGCTTTTATCATCGGTGTCCGAAGCACTGTGCGATTGTCGCAGCGGTGCTATTCCACGATGCAAGAAAATACATTCCGCGTGGACTACTCTCAATTTCCGAAGCATCCCTCCCACGATGTGATTCTGAAACTCGCCGGGAAGGAACTCGGTCTCACTCGAGAAAACGTGCTCCAAATCCAGCCAAGCAGAAGGCTGGGATGTACCTTTGTAAAGATCAACAACCTCTCCCTAGCAGAGAGGATCGTAGAAGAACACGACAGCAAACGAGTTCGTTCTCGAAGGAAAAGTGTACAAGTTACGGATAACGATATGGAGGATGGCAGTGTGGAGGTGTAAATTTTTGACCTTCCCGAAGACATCACCAACGAACAAGTCTCTACCTTCCTCGCCGGAATGGTGAAGTGCTCAACGTTCGAGACCTCCTGTGGAATAATCGGTACGGCGCTTTCGAAGGCGTGAAGACCGGCGTTCGTGTTACTCGGATGGTGGTGAAGAAGAACATCCCTTCTCTCGTCACTATTCAGGGAGAAGTAACTGCCGTTGCATACAAGGGACAGCGACAAACATGTCTACACTGCCACGAATTCGCACACTGCTCGTGCAGAAACTCTCAGTAGACCAATCGTACGCAAACGTGACGAAAATGTCCTTACAGCAGAAAAAAACTGGTAAAGCCGAACAAGCCCATGCCGAAACCGGCCGATTTACCACAGCCATGGAGGTCAAAGCCCTCGAAACAAGATTCGATGGCACTCGGTCAACATGCTCCTGAGAAACCATCGAGACACGATCTGCAATGGCACAACAGAAAAGCACCATGGCTCCCCCCGCGGCACCAGGTTTTACTCCTCAAAAACCTTCAGTGGGCATAACCCCGACCGTCATCACGTCATCACACAGCGCAAAGTTGATGGTAACGAAACGGACTGCTCGCAAGCATCTCAAAACTCGGCATCTAGCCGACGCTCACGAAGACTACCGCCGGGCAAGAAAATGCGGCATGGCGAAGACGACTTTACCTCCACCACCGAGTCAAGTCCTCATCCGAAATCTGCACGCGTCCAGATTTCGGATGAGGAAATGTAAAAATGGTGAACTACGTCAGCTGTAATATAGGAACCATAAACATTGTATTGTATTGTTTATTTTGGGTTTTAACCGTTAGGTCATTCGCCCATAAAAAGAAAAAGAGGATTACAGAGTTTACAAGTATTTTTACAAATTTTTACACAGTATTTGTTAGTGAGATTCTTGGTTGTCTGTGTTGCATAATTGTGGGTTTGGTTTGTTTTATAAACTGTCAAAGAGGCCGGCGCCTTTAAGGAAACAGATTATAATTTCCTCTCTGGCCGGGTCGTTGGACAGGGCGTCTCTGATGGATAGCGGGAGGTCAGTTCTGGTCCGAAGATCTCGATATGCTACACAATTAATGAGAATGTGTTCCACCGTTTTCCAGGTCCCACATGTGGAGCAGATGGGAGGGGGGACGTTGGACACGTTGTGCGCGTGTGTGATTCTGGTGTGTCCAGTTCGGAGTCTGGAGAGAGCTTTTTGTTCCTGCATGTTGTCTCGGTCTGTCCATTTTTGGTGGGTGCCTTTGATTTTTTGTAGGTGTCCTTGGGATGACTGCCAGTACCTGGTGAATTCGATTTCTACTTTCTGTTTGAATGCTCTGATGATATCGCAGGTAGGAACTTCTTGGGAGATCATGGTGCGGGCTTTCCGTCCGATGGCTGCCAGGCGGTCTGCCTCGCAGTTGCCCCTAATGTCGCTGTGGCCGGGGACCCACACTAATGTAGTGAGGGTGTCGCAGTTAGCTTCTATTGCTTGCACGTACGGGTGTTTGGAGGTTCCAGTCTCGACCGCAGTTAGGACCGAAAGGGAGTCCGAAAATACAGCCGTAGGTGAATCGGTGGGTTTTTGGGTGATTGCGGTGAAGATTGCAGCTGCTTCAGCTGAGAAGACAGAGCAAGAAGCTGCCAAGCGAAGCGATAGACCAGCTCTGATTCCGCTTACTCCTGCTCCTACTTCCTCGTTTAGCTTGGACCCGTCGGTGAATAGATGTAAGTGATTGTTGTACTTCTGGTTGACAAGTTTGTTGAACTCGATCCGCGCGAGTTTTGTGGGGTCACCTGCTTTGATTTTCCGACTTAAGCTGGTGTCTATGTTGGGACCTCTGTCATACCATGGTCGGTCCCAGACCCGATGTAGCCGAGCGATTTTCGGTAGGGGTTCACTGGTGTAGTTGGCGTGGATGTCTCTCGCAGTGTTGAGGATGGAGCAGTCGTTGCCAGATGTTTTCTCTACGTAGAGTAGTGCTCTTTTAGGTGCCGCGACGGCAGCCTCCCACCGGAAGGGGAGTATTCCAGCCTCGACGCAGACAGCTTCTGCTGGGGTGCTGGGAAGCAGGCCTGAAGCGAGTCTTACCGCCCCGTTGTACAATGGTGCAAGGATGGAGATGAGTCCGTCGATGTTCCGGCAGGTTAGTTCCAGTCCGTAGAAAATGCGGCTGTTGATGAGGGCTTGGCTGACGGTGAGGGCCGTTCTGCGGTTGCATCTGGTGTGTCGGGTGCTGATGGCTCGTACTAATCTCTTTCTACTTTCACAATCTTTTTTGAGTTGGCGGAAGTGTGGAAGTAGGGTCATTTTCCTTTCGATCACTATTCCTAGTATTCGCGGTTCCTTTCGGAATGGGATGATGTTGCCGTTTAGTGTCACTGGTCGGCCAGTTGCGATGTGGTGAGAACCGCAACAGTGTGCGATAGCACTTTTTTGGGCGGAAAGGCTGAAGCCTACGGAATTCGCCCAACGTCCTACCGCGCTAACTGCTGCTTGGAGTTTTCTTCGAATTATGGCGAGACTTTTTCCAACGACTATGAGGATGATGTCATCTGCATAGACCAGGATGTATACTCCTTTGGGTAGGGAGTCGAAGACTGTGTTCATTCCGACCAGGAACAGTGTCGCAGCCAATACAGATCCTTGGGGTACGCCGTTAATTTCTTTGTAGAGATCAGAGAGTGTACCGCCTATGCCGACTCTGAAACTTCGGTTTGAAAGGTATTGCCGAAGGATAACGCCAAGATTCCCCCGGATCCCCCACTGGTGTAGTTGTCGAAGTATGCCTTCCCTCCATACGGTGTTGTACGCTTTAGCCACATCGAGTATGGCAATATCAGCGTGCAACATGTCGGCCAGTGCGTCGTTGATGATTTCTCCAAATGTCCCTAGGTGTACTCCGGTACCGAGTCCTTTTCCAGGGTGGCGATTCCTGGAAAAAACCTGGAAAATCAGGGAATTTCAGGGAATTCTATTTGACCTGGAAAAACCTGGAATTTTCAGGGAATTTGTAATCAAATCAGGGAAAAATTTCGACCTGGTGTTAATATTTTTTTATAAATGTGACTGGAAAGTATTGGCTCAAATATTCAGATGAACGCACTTACTCCCCTCAACACATTTTATACTAGGGAGAATAACAATATTTGATCCATCTCATAATTACAACACATAACATAACATAATTACATAATCACAACAATGGTTGTATGGGTCATTCCCCGTCAGATTTACAACCAAAATTTGAATTCCTTCGATTTTTTTTTCTTGCATTCTTTAGCTAAAAATAATTGACACGTATTTTTTGTTTTGGCTGAATATGATACTTTTTTCAAGTTATTAGATTCTTAACTTTTGAAGTTTATAGAATGGAACATTTTTCAATCACTGATAACTCGGAAAGTATTTGATGCATGGGAAAAAAAATTATTTACAAAAAGTTGTTTTTGCATGAGCTTACCGAAAAAAAAACATAAAATATTTTTTGTTATATAACTTATGAAATCTGCAATTATTATAAACAAATTGATTATTTCAAAGTTGGGCCGATTTTAAATATTAAGAATCATGTTTAATTTTTTTTGTGAAAAAATCTGGAGTGAATATCAGAATACTATGCGAGATATTACAGTATAAACTGAAAACAAGCCAATTTTACACTAAACGACCGGTGACAGACCTGTTATAATTGTATTATCTCGTGAAGTACTTGGAGATCCATTCCGAAATTTCTACCGAAAGCAATATAATTATAAATGATTTCAAAAAATAATAACAAAATGTTTTTGGCTCAGCTTAAAAAAAATTTGCTTCTAGTATTTGCAGAATACATAAGTTACATAGCAAAAACAAATATGCATTGCGAAAACAGTTTCGGTGAGCTCATGCGAAAAGGCAACTTTTATTATTTAATATTTTTTATACAAATTGAATATTTTTTGAGTAGAAGATTCTTTCATTCCAGCGGATACTGAGTAGGTGTAATTGCCTATGGGTCCGCTACCCCCCTTTTGGCCTTTCATACAGTGGTATGTTGAATGCAGAACTGTAACGAAATTTGAGCGTACTGTTAAGTGGAGCCGCATGCAGAGCAAGACTCGAGCTAGGATGGTGGCTACCAACATACATACATACAAATTGAATAGTTTCTGAGTTATCAGTGATTGAAAAATGTTCAATTCAATAAAATTCGAAATTTTACAAACTCATAAATTGAAAAAAAGAATCGTATTCATCAAAAACAAAACTTAGTGCGAACAATTTTCAGCTAAAGATCGCAAAAAAAATTGGTTGTAAATCTGACGTGGACTGACTCATATATAATATTTAATACGGATGCCAAATTGATTTATCGACGGACTTGTTGTGATTCTTCTGACTCTGTAAGGTAAATACATATAAGTATGCTTGCTGTGCACAGGCCGTTTACTTTGACACGGCTCAATGCATTAGGTTGGCCGAACCGTGGGTATTTTTTTATGTTTACAAATTGTAGACGAAAAAGATGAGTCAATAATGTTAGAGATACAGAGTGGTAGAGTAACTATGCCTATTAAATCGAACATATTGTTGATAATCTAGTTGCATTTCCAAAATAATAAAGCAATAAATTCTTTAAAAAAATTGCCGATTCTTGAAATAAGTCTTCATGACCTATAACAGTATATCGCATTGTAACTGATCTCTTGTTTTGCGGCAGCTTATTTTTTGTTTATATGACCAATTTTGGGGTTTGTAATCAACTAATTCTCAACGGTATAAACTTGTTTTATTCAAGTTCATTCAAGTACTAACCATCGAGTTAATTCTAAGCGCAACCCAAGTAACCATAAGCATTAAGCCATTGCACTATATTGGCTATACATTTGCACTAATGTTGCATTGCAAGGTACCTCAGTTCGAGACTTACTAAAGGTAATTTTCGTAAACATTCATACCATGTGAGAACGAAAACCCATTCATTACAATGCATTAGAACAGAGTCAATTACGGTTTTAAACAGAATATTTTATTTTAAATTTTTTTTATTTTTGCTCATCATACCGAAAGGAAACATAAGGAATGGTTTTAAAACCATGGCGGACAATGACAACCAACTGAAGCTTTTTAATAGCATTAGTAGTGCCAATATAAGGCTTTCAAATTTGACATTTGTACGCTTTTGCTATATAATAGCATTAGTACTGCAGAAACGAGCTGTCAATCTCCGAGAAGTAATAGCACCATATTTCGCCTTTTCTGGCATAATATCGGCATTAAATAAGTATTTAGGGCTTCACGGCTTTTTAGGACAGCTTTCTATGTGGATCTAAAGCAGATATTAGGCTACGTTATAATGCTTATTGGTTACTTGGGAACTCAATTCCACTCGCGTTAAGTGCTAGTCCATAGCGGCATTAGGTAACGCACAGCTTTCATACTGTTTTTGTCTTCAGCTGAAGTCATTTGTCTGCTGCGCTCACTGACAGACAGAATTATTAAGCAACTAAATAAAGTTGTGAAGATCGCTCCGGGGTCAAATTATCAGATAGTCCCATGACGATTGTTAACAATCTCTGTGGCAAACCCAAGAATTTTGACATCCATATTGCTAGGATTCTTTGAAATTTACAAATAGTATTTCAAAGCTGGGACACACCTCCAGAACCGGTTGTCCGGAAACAAAATCTCATACGATTCCTTATAGCAGGTTTAAAAAAGTAGATGACTTCCTTATTCCAAACCATCTATAAATATTTAAATAAGTTTAAAATTATAATAGTAATGACCATTACCCTGTCAGTCTGCTGTGCGGTAGAAACGACCAAAACGTTCCCCTCAGGCCCATTTACTACATCTTCAATTTTATCTCACTAAAATTTATGCCTAGTGATGTACTATGATGTCACCAAGTTTCAGGTTCTAGTTATGGAAAGCAAATTGTAATTTTAAATGAAATCTGAAAGGTACTCACGTACTATGTCGTTACCTAACGGTTAAACACTCAACTCCGCTTAAAAATTCAACGCTTTCGATATGGGTTTCCGTATATAACAGAACTGTATGAAGATGACTTTCGCAAGCTCCAGTTTCAATATCACCTTCCTCTAACAGACGGGCGGATACGACAATATTTAAAATCAACAAATAGTGTATTTAACCGAAGTTCGCCTCCCTTTTGCTGCGAAGCTTCACTCATCTCACAACGTGCTGCTATTGCCAGATTGCATTAAAAATCGCTTTATTTATTTATTTGTTTGTATTTATTATATTCCAAGATGGAATTTCCAACTGACCTTTTCACTGCCGTTCAACGCATAATTGTCTTATGTATAGAGGGAATCTCATAGGACATGGGACGAATACGATCTTAACGGCAGTTTAGAGGGTACCTAATTTCTGAAATGACGAATTGGTGGGAAAAATCATAAACAGGCAAATGAGAGACTAAAAAACTGTTTGTCTCAAATCACAAGTAAACTTATCAAAAACCGGTTTCTATAATTTGTTTTTGTGATTATTCGACATTTTCTTGAATTATGCCCCTATTTTAAAGTTGTGAAAAAGTGCTGGATGATTTTGTATCAACAACGCAATCATTATTAACCCTCCGGAAGTCGCGCAAATGGCCCACTGAACGAGCAGCCGCTGGTGCGCTCAGACGATTTCGCTAGATTTTCAGAGCAGCGCGCACTCAGTGCACTAGCATGACTTCCGGAAGGTTAAAAAGAAGAATCCAAATCTAACCAGAACATAAAAAGCGGATTATTACTGCACAGTGATTAAACCGTTTCTGTAAACAATCTTCTTAGTACATATTCTGCGATACCTTCCTGTTTGTATGAAATTTTTGCTGGTTCACCCACTGTTGCAGAAGACCTGCTTAACCAATTATTTCTTGAGAAACTTAGACTTTTCTATCGTTCAGAATTACTTTAATACTTCATTTCGTTACATGCCATGAAGCTTGGTTGAAGTCTTCTACGTCCAAGTTTTGTAATCCATTGCCACACAGGAAACATTGGTAGAATATCCACGTTACAATTTTCGAAGAAGTGTTTAGCCCTCATATTCTGCCTATCACTATAATTCGAAATAATCATTACCTTCAATGACTTCATTCCTTGATGATGCTTCGAATTATGCACAAACACATTTGACGTTTTTATTTTATTATTATTTTATTAGTGTACGAACAGAATGTTTGTCTCACTATCGAATCCATTTGGTCGTTTCTTAAGATTGTATTTTGCATTTCTTTTATATGTAGCTGATGGCAATCGAGTATTAGACGTTTTGGAAACAATGTGAACAGAGCTTACCGATTAGCCAAGCTTTTTAGAACTATTCCAATGAGATATCTTTTGATTTCCGTTTGGACCGCACATATTATTTCTAATACGCATTTCTTTCTACCCATTTTTGAAAGCGCATTTAACATGTCAACGAATTATGTATTCTTTAGATAAAAAAGACATACGTCCATATTTGTGAAAAATGTTTCATTTTTGGTTGAATACATCAAAAGATCTATGTGTTTTTAGGTTTCCATATTTTGTCGCGAACAAACTTTACATTGAAAACTGACGTAAGAATGGGTTACGACCACCTTCAGGGGTATTAGGAATATGATAGAGTATATTAAAACGGTGCCGCGCATATGGCCCACTGAACGAGCAGCCGCAGTTGCCCAAAGACAATTTGCTAGCTTTTCAAAGCAGCGTGCACTCAGTGCACCAGCGCGACTGCCAGAAGGTTAACGGAAGATCCCAGACTCATCACCATTTCCACACAGACTAAAATACATAACACTATGAGGAAATTCATCCCTAAAATGTCAATCCGCTAATTTTTCCAGATCACTAGCTCCTCCTTTTATACACGGTCCCATACACTCATTTGCTTGTCGGTCATCCCTCGGGCCTGGTAACAATTTTTCACTAGTGGTCTATGCTCAGCTTACTTGTGCATATGCCAGAGGCGGCCTTATCGCAAGTACGACCACAGGCCCAACCAAAACTATATTTAAAATAACCGTTATATTAGGCGAAGCATTGTTTTCGAGTGTCATGTCTGTTGGTCTGTGATTTCCATAAACACTACGATGAGTATACAATGCATTGATCCAAGATTTGTCACAATCAGGCCTCTAGAAAACATTTTATTTAAAATTTTAGAGGATGAAACTTGTTTAGATTTGGAAATATTTAAATTACATGGCATTTAAAAGATTGGTTTGATTGAAATGGAAGATACAAAAGGTTTAAAACTAACTAAAAATGCAAAAATGGTGTAAGCTCAAACGATAGACATCGAAAAATGTGAATTTAATTTGATTTGTTTGAGCACTCTGGAATTTTTTTAAAAAGGTCTGGAAAAACCTGGAAAATCAGGGAATTTCATTTTCAGAAATGAGTCGACACCCTGTTTTCGGAACGCAAATTGTCTGCGGTCCAGCAGGTTTCCTTCCTCTAATACACTTGTGAGTCGTCGGTTGACCAGTCTTTCGAATGTCTTGGCTACACAGGAGAGTAGGCTTATTGGCCTGAAGTCACTGGGAGATCTGCTTCCCTGGTTCCTTTTGGGGATCGGTATTATCAGTGCGGTCCGCCAGCTGTCTGGGTAGGGCCCGCCTTCCCAGATCCTGTTGAAGGCTTCTAAGAGCGCTCTTTTTCCAGTTGGGGGTAGATGTTTGATCATGGGGTACCCAATGTCGTCGAGGCCGGTGGATTTTCCATGGGTGCGGCCTAAAGCTGTCGCCAGTTCATTGGTGGAGAAAGGCCGGTTATATGTTTGGCTCGAGTCAGGGATGAAAGTGATTGGCGAGAGTTCGAGGGTTTCTTTTCGTTTTGATAAGTTGGTGGGACGTGAATCGTTAGATGATAGTGACTCGAAGTATCTTCCAATTTCGTTGGCTATTTCTCCCGGGTTTACTATTGCGGTGCCGTTTAGGGAAAGTGTGAAGCCTCTTTGTCTGCGTTTTCCGTTGAGGGCGTTGATTCTTCGCCACAATTCAGCTGTAGAGGAGTCTGCGTTGATACCGTCCAGGAAGCGAGACCAGCTCGCTGATTTCGCTTCTTCTACTGCTTTTCTTGCGGTGGTTCTTAGATGGCGGAAATTTGCTGCGAGTACTTCCCATTGTGGGTTATTGGGTGTGGTTCTCTTCAGGGCACGAAGAGCTTTCCGCCTTGATCTCAGGATGTTGGCGACTTCAGGGTTCCACCAATGGACACTACGTTTTGGTGGGGTACCTTTTGTTCGTGGGATGCATGGTGTTTTTGCCCGTCGATCAGCTCGTTCAAACTCATCAGAGCGTTATATGCCTTTTTCGATGTCGTCCTTAAGACATAGCGGGTCCCTCTACCTTCTTTTGTGGCCGAAACCACCTTTGTCGGATCGCATCCTAGCACACGTTGTACCGATTTCAAAATAGTGAACGGGTTAGTCGTCAGTCGGGCATCGGAATCACTATCCAATGATTTTGCTCGCAGTAGCAGAGTCTGCTTGTCAATTATGTCGCCAGAGTTTAAGTACCCTGGCAAAGTCCGACTCAAAGATGGACCGCTGCTCCCCGGGGTGGGGAGAGGGGGAGGTTCCCCCCTCTTGGGTTGTTTATGGGGTCAGGTGGGCGGAAGTTGGCTCTTTCAAAATGCACCCTTTACACTGCATTACACTACCGCCGGCACCTATGGAGCCGATTACACTATTTCGGTTTGAATTCGTGCGCGCACGTGCAACTGTTCAAACCAATGCTCGTGGTGGAGGCGAACGGTTGACCACGGTTTGCACTTTTGGTTTGATGGAGACGCGCTATCGCTCAACTCCTTCGGAGTCTGTGCTCCTGGTATCAGTGGGAAAGTCGATTTTAAATTTACGGCTTAAAATTCAAGTAGCCTTCGCACTGATGATACACGGCACTTCGCACTCGCGTAACGGACCGGGCGGAAGCCAGTTGGTATACTAACCGGGAGGCTGAGCCCGAACTTCGGAAGCTATATGGGTGGCGTGGACCGGGCGAAAGTTTGGGTTTTTAAACGCGGAGCTTGTGTTGAGAACAACTATCGGCTCCGAGTGAGTGAACCTAACTGAACCATAAACATCAACACGATCACCAATACAACAAAACTTAACGCTCTCCGCACATTCGTTCGCTCGACGGATCTCGACATCGTGTTTCTTCAAGAAGTTGAAAACGAACAACTCACTATTCCCGGCTACAACGTCGTCTGCAACGTTAACCATGCTAGGAGAGGAACAGCAATTGCTCTAAAAGAACATATTAAATTCTCACACATAGAGAAGAGCCTGGATGGGAGACTGCTCGCCCTCCGTGTAAACAACATAACACTGTGCAATATATATGCCCCATGGGGTACGGCCCAACGTGCCGAGCGTGAGCGATTTTTCAATACAACAATCGTCTACTACCTTCGTCACCGCACCGAACACACCATCTTAGCGGGGGATTTTAACTGCGAACTGCGGTTATGTGATGCGACGGGAAACAACTCTAGCCATGCTCTACAAGCCACCGTTCAACAATTGCACCTTCACGATGTCTGGCAGCATCTCCGATCACGCGAGATCGAATATACGTATATTACGCCCAACGCTTCCTCCCGGCTCGATCGTATGTATGTGAGCGCAGGCCTACGAAATCAGCTGAGATCAACAGCGGTCCATATGTCTGCTGTTTTTCGGACCATAAAGCCGTCACTGTGAGAATTTGTCTTCCTCTCTCGGACAGACCACATGGCCGTGGCTTCTGGTCACTCCGTCCCCATCTTCTAACCGCTGAGAACATCAACAAGTTTCAAATACAGTAGCAATACTGGACTCGTGAATGCCAAAACTACCCATCGTGGATGGAGTGGTGGTTGCCGTGTGCCAAGCCAAAAATAAAATCTTTTTTTCCATTGGAAATCAAAAATTGCTTTCGATGATTTCTATCGTGAACAACAGCGGCTTTACGGCTTACTGCGCCAGGCATACGAAAACTACCAAAACAACCGTACGATGCTCACCACCATCAATCGACTGAAGGCTGAAATGTTCACACACCAGCGTAACTTCTCTGAGATGTTTATACGGATCAACGAAACTCATGTGGCAGGAGAACCTCTCTCGACGTACCAGCTAGGGGAACGAGTAAGACGGAAAACGATGATTCGGCTACCATTCAGGATCATATGGTTCAATATTTCACCGACCTGTACGCACGTGGAAGTAGAAGAAGAAGAAGAAGAAGAAGAAGAAGAAGATGGTCCATTCCAATGCAACAGAGTAATCCCTGAGCACGACCCCGCAAATGAAGCCACTATGAACGAAATTACGACTGAAATTCTGACCGCAATCCATACCAGCGCATCCAGAAAATAACCCGGGCCCGACGGTTTGCCAAAAGAATTATATCTACGAACATTCGACGTCATTCACCGCGAACTGAACCTTATTTTAAATGAGGCAATCAGATCAAATTAACCCACACAGTTCCTCGATGGTGTGATCGTGTTGGTCAAGAAACGTGGTGCAGGGGAAACCGCGCGTGCGTACAGGCCAATAAGTTTAATCAACTATGATTACAAAATCCTCTCTGGGATCCTTAAGCAGCGTCTCGAAGATGTACTGCGATGGCATAATGTACTAACCGACTCACAAAAGTGCTCCAATTCCGACAAAAACATCTTTCAGGCCACCCTTGCACTGAAAGATAAAATTGGTCAGCTAAAAACAAACAAGTGAAGAGGCAAACTGGTGTCGTTCGATCTCGACCACGCGTTTTATAGGGTGGACCATCAGTTTCTCTTTCGCACCATGCTTGCGCTTGGATTTAATACTGCGCTGGTTGAGTTGCTCTCCCATATAGCAGCAGTTTCTTCGTCACGGTTGCTAATAAATGGACACCTTTCTGCACCCTTTCTCATTCAGCGATAGGTAAGGCAGGGAGACCCTCTAGCGATGCACCTGTTCATAATTCAGCTGCACCCGTTATTGAAGCGTTTGGAACAGGTGTGTGGAGCAGACGTAATCGTTGCATATGCGGACGACATCAGTGCAATTGTTAGCAGCGCAGACCAGCTGAATGTGATGCGGGTTTTATTCAGGCGGTTCGAACGCGTAGCTGGTGCCCGTCTGAATGAAACAAAAACTACAGCCATTGATGTGAGTCTAACGACGAATCCTATAACGGTGCCATGGCTTCAGACGGACAAGAGCATTAAAATCGTAGGAGTGATTTTTGCCAACTCGATCCGATTAATGGTCTCATTAAACTGGGACAGTCTTGTCACGAATTGCACACGGCAGGTATGGATGCACTCGCTACGCACTCTGGCTTTACATCAAAAAGTGACGCTGTTGAACACATTTATTTCGTCTAAAATGTGGTACATGGCAGCAAATCTACATCCGACGGCAGCGCACGTCGCAAAGTTAACTGCTACTATGCGCTCCTATCTTTTCCGTGGTTCATGCGAAACGGTGCCGATGCAGCAACTGGCGCGCAGTAAAGACGATGGTGGTCTAACCATGCAACTACCAGCGATGAAATGTAAAACGCTGCTAATCAATCGCCACTTACAGGAGATCGAATCCATTCCCTACTACTCTTCCTTCCTCAGCCAAGAAAATCCTCCCCGACCAAGCTCTCTTCCCTGTTTGAAAGTTATCCTAGAAAATATTGCAACATTCCCTTTTCAAATCCTCACACACCCTTCCGCCGATCTCATCTACCGCTTCCATATTGAACGCACAGACCGAGCCAGAGTTGAAGCTGCCAATCCCGCAGCAAATTGGACACGGATATGGAGAAATATATCATCTCGAAAGCTGCTACCTAAACAGCGCAGTGCCTTGTATATGTGGGCAAATAAAAAGGTCCCGCACTTTTGCACACCATGAGACGAACGGACGCAGAAAACTGTACACACTGTGGTGAACAAATCGAAAATTTACAGCACAAATTCTTTGAATGTCGTAGAGTGGGGAATGCGTACACTCTGTTTCAACAACAACTATTGGCAGTGACTGGAGGACGGCGGCTGCTCGTAAATGAATTTTTGATGCCTTCGCTAGAGCGATTCGAGGTGACAACGAGAACAAAGGTTCTGAAACTATTATGTTGCTACATCTCGTTCATTCAAAACAGTCCAGATGATAGGGTAGATGTGGATATTTTAGCCTTTAATATCCAAGAGACATTAGTTGTAAATTAATATAAATATTAGATAACTAAGTTTAAACACTGATAAAATGACAAATAAACGTATAAAAAACCCCCACCACCTCTTTAACGACCCTGAGACTCGAGGACCCAAAAGAGGCCTTTCGCACCCGCCCCGCCGGCTGCCGTTGGTCTGACCAGTAGCTTGCGGTCTAGACTGATTCCGCTTCCGGGCCTCGGAAAGCAATCCTCGAGGGCTAGGAGAGCCGTACCAGATAACCGGTAACAGTTTTTACATGACAATATGAGCATATACAAAGCATATATTGCAAAAGAGCTAAATTTTCGCTAGAGTTTTGTGCTTCAAACATACAGTTGCTTTCGGTGACGCTACGAGTATAATTATATGAGAAATCATTTATCTCACTACTTGGTGAATTACTTATTGATCTATGTATTGATATACCGTCCAACATTTGCCTCATGATTGAACGTAACGCCTAATCCAAGGGATAAATACTAGAACTCACTGTTTCATTATCAACACATTATTTTGCTTTGAAGTGAACTTATATATTGATTTTTGAGAAATAGTTAATCTATCTATCTATATATAAAAGTCAATGTTTGTATGTATATGATTTATGGACTCCCAAACGGCTTAACCGATTGCCGTCAAAATTTATACATAGCAGGCATTTGCTTTGGAACCTTTTTTGTGCTATTGTTGGAAATTATCTGCCCGCCCGATGGCGCTTTGGAACAAATTGTGTTTTCCTCATATTTCGTTGATAGTCGCAGCAACGCGCGATGGGTATTAGCTAGTTTATGGTGAGCGAGGAATAAAAATACAAAATGATTAATATCTCCGCCGCTCGAGCACGGATTTTGACTATCTATAGCTTGTTAGAAAGGTATTTTTACAAGCTTTCTATTTATATGCAGCTTGTGGTACAATATTGTTCGAAAGTTACTTGCAATAAAACATGAGGTGTTTTGACAAAATCGCCCATATCTCAGAAAGTAAACAACATATCGAAAATCAAAAATAATAGTGTCAAATGGCAACGTTAGGCCTTTCATCTTTAGTTTCATTAAGATCGGTTCAGCCATTGCTGAGATAAATAATAATAATTTTGATGCCAAACATCTTTAAAATGCATGAAACGTCGAGATTTTATGTTATCACGAAATTTTTTTTTACAAATATCGACTTGTTGGGACTTTGCCGATTTCGCACCTTCTTGCCTTTCTTATATAAAGAAAGGCTATGCAATCACTGTAAAAATTGACTTTTTAACCGAGGCCCGGAGGGCCGAGTATCATACACCATTCGATTCAGTTCGTCGAGATCGGCAAATGTCTGAGTGTGTATGTGTGTGTGTCATTTAAACTCACACAATTTTCTCAGAGATGGCTGAACCGATTTTCGCAAACTTAGTTTCATCTGAAAGGTATAACGCTCCCATAAGCTGCTATTGAATTTTTAGATGATCCGACTTCCGGTTCCGGAGTTACTGATAGAATAGTGCGGTCACACAGCAAATTCCCATATAAACTGGTACCACCATGATGTTCAAATGATGTAAAACATATTAGAATTGATGTAAAATTACTCTAGTTTGCGGGTCTGGATCACTAATGATCAGTCAAAGCAGCTTTGACCACATTGGCCACCTATGACGGATCATGACGCCCCCGGGGAACCCGCCAAGTTCCTAAGCTAATATCACACCCATTCCCCAACAAATTCTCTACCGATTTTTACAAACTTTATTTCAAATGAAAGATACAGTAATACCATTGACTTTTGCTGAATTTCATTCGGTTCTGACTCTTGCTTCCGGAGTTACAGGGGTGTTAGTAAGGATACACTGGAATTTTCCATATAAATCGGTACAATCGTAATACCTCAGAGGCTAGAAACTATTGAAATGGTCACCAAATTACTTCTAATCGCAGATATATATCACTGATTGCCAATCAAACATTCTTTGAATATATTGTCCACTATCGATGATTCCGGAAGTCCGGCATTCCGGGCATATTCCACAAATAAAGTCACATCGGTTCTTCGGTGATGACTGAACCGATTTTCTCAAACCAAGTCTCAAATGGAAGGCAAAATATGCAGTTGAGTATTGCGTCACCGCTCCCCCCCCCCCCCCTCCCGCCTTGCCCTTGCACCTCCCTCCTTCATCACTCACTTCCCCTTGGACCACCCTCACGCCCGCATTTCCTTTGTCCACCCCGTATACCAAAATAAGATGAATGAAGGATTTCTGACGCATCCTCCACTCCTACTCTACTAACCCCCCATTCCCTCCACTTTCAAACCCATTCCACCAACATTTCAAAATATAATCACATGAAGATAACATTGAACTCATGCTGATTAAGCTAATTAAATATTATTCTTTTGCCTTTCTCAAGGTTATGGAATTGCTCCAAAACCCGACTTTCTAACCGAGGCCGGAGGGCCGAGTTTCATATAACATTCGACTTAGTTCGCCGAGATCGCCAAATATCTGTGTGTATGTATAAATGTATGTATGTATGTATGTGTGAATGTGCGGATTTGATAACAAAATGTCCACATAGGTTTCTCGGAGATGGCTGAACCGATTTTTACAAACTAAGATTCAAATGAGAGGTATAATATTCCCATAGGTTGCTAGTGAATTTCATTTTCAACCGACATCTTGTTCCGGATTACGAGTTGAAGAGTATGGTTACAAAACAAAATTTGTTGATTTGTACACATCGGTTTCTCGGAATTTTCTGAACTGATTTTGACAAACTTGATTTTAAATGAAAGGTCCATCAGCTGCTGTTGAATTTTGTGTGGATCCGAGCTCTGGTTCCTGAATTACAGGGTGATACGTACGATCACTCAGCAAATCCCGATTCTAACGAATTCTGCGATGAATGTAAAAAGGTGATTTTTTTCCAAAATGTCATTCAAAGTCTCTTTGGCCACACTGGCCGCCATCGACGGATCCGGAAGTATCCAAATTCAGAATAACGGTTATATTGGTTTCTCGAAAATGGCTAAACCGATTTGATCAACTTAGTCTCAAAAGAAAGATGTTGCGTCTCCGGAAACCGTTATTAAATTCCATCTCCATCCGACTTCCGGCTCCGGAGTTACGGGTTGTGGAGTGCGATCACATAGAAAACTCCGATTCAAACCGATACCGCGATGAATGCAAAAAGGTGCTCTTATACTTACTTACTTACTTATACTTATACTTACCAAGTGTAATAAGAATGAAAGACATTTCCATAATGTTAAATTGTACGAACCAGCTATTAAATCATAGTTTGGAGAAATGAGAAAGGCACAATTGCACCTCTAGGTGGATTAAAACAGGTTTTTCAGTTCAATATTACCGTGGCTGTTTTTTCTTTTACAAAATTTTAGAACTCGAATAATGATTTCTTTTCTTGTATATTTGTCATTGCATGTATAATAATAAAATATAATATATGCATTTGAAAGCTTTTAATGAATATAAACAACGCAAACATTCTCGTGTTCATGATTGAGAAAGGCACAATTGCACCGCTAGGTGGATTAAAACAGGTTTTTTATTTTGTTTTGAATATATCACGATTCAAATATATCACGCTAAAATACAGACTGACCGTGATATAATCGAAACATTACTGTAATGAAAGTTATATTTACCTATAACGAAAGGTTCAACTTGTTGACCAGCACAATTATACCATGGAGGTCTGCCAGCAGTATATATCGTGCGATTATTTGACCGTATAATTGCTTCATTCGAATTAATCGTGTTTTGATTTACTGATGTAGTCCGCTGTCGTCTCGGCTTTGGCGAACGGATCTGTGATCCGGATGAGTTTGAACGGCTAGTTTTGACGGGTACCGTTGTAGGTGACGCTGGGCAGCATTCGGTTAACATATCCTTTTGAGCATCATCGCATAATATTGCCAAACCATTATTGAAGGGATCGTCGATACATTCCTTTTGTTCCATAGAATCACTGAAAGTTTAAACGGAAGCGCATAAGTTTGTTTGGCAAAATTTTTATTTTTGATAACAGTAAGTGAAGTTTGGCATAATGCTCATTTTGCAAAACGATCTTTTGACCGAATTGTAAAAATTTCAAATACGTACATATACTTCCAATTTCCATTAAATTTGTTCGCACAATTAAAATTTTCACGAGCAATATTTTCAACTATTAAAATCTTTTGGTAATACCCACGGTTTACATGATATTAGCTACATCAATCACAAATTTATCCCATGTTCTATGGGATTCCCAATCTACATGGAACTGGCTTCCTATTCACAAGAGTACATTGCTCCAAACATACATCCAAATATACTTCCATCACCTACATAAACGCATTCATCCATACATACAATTTGAAGCATGTTTGTCTCAAAGGGAGTATGATAACGTGTCTATAGTTTGTCCTGCTATCGAGATTGATTTATTGTCACTACTAAATTTTGCATTCGACTCGCCTCTGTCTTGTTTCTGGGCTCCTTTTTCATCTCCTATACGGTAGATACGGGTCCCGGGCCCCGTGGTGGTAGAGGAACGCTATGTGGGAAGCTGAGCTGAAAGCAACCGGGCGGGTCATAGGTGGTGGATAATGCTTAGTCGCGATAGCAACTAGTTGTGATTTGCGACCCGAATCAGTTGCGGGGGCTGACTGCGGGTGTGGTAGGACGAGGTAGTGAGCCCTACACGTTCTGTGCGTGTATTAGGGTGGCACGAGGATTTATGAAAAAATTGAATACCGCAGAACGAAAAAATCGCAATTCTTCAACGAACTCCTATGCTAAATCTGAATCAAATCTGTTGGAGCATGTTTTAGCACAAATGATTCTAAGTTTGTTTGGAACTCACTATGAGAAAATAATACATTTTCAATAAATTCATAAATATGCAGTTTGGTGCCCTTGAAAAATAAATTGAATGCTACATTCTATATATTCAGTCAAGTAGAACAACTTTTTCTAAAGACAGTTCATAGCTATGACAACTGATTCATGAGCTATTACAAAATTAAACTTTCGTTGCCCTGAAAGTTATGAAAATAGTGCTGTCTCTGGCTACCCCGCGAGCTGAACCTTCAATCAAGTGAACCTTGACGTATTTGTTGTGGTCACCAGTTATACCGTTGGTATAAAGCGGAAATATAGTCCAGATGGTATCATCCGAAACATGTGATCTAAAGGATGGGATCGAATTGTAACAGAATTATTTTCATGTATTTTTTTTTTTTTGGTGTGCAATAATATACGTTGAGCAAATTAAAATTGAAACGAGACTGAAGCGGGAAAGATTACCATTAGTTTGAAACTCAACCAGCTGATGTTCACCACATCCCTGGGGAGCTAGAACTGAAACTGCTATACAGATTGATTGAAGGTAGGTTAATTGAGTAAGCCGGGCTATTTCTGTCACTATACGCCAGCAAGAATGTCTCCGGCCATGAAGCACGATTTGATTTTAACCAAAACTTTTGATCGAATCATCCAGGGATAAAGGTTGGAGTAGCAGTGAATGTAACGCTAGAACATAACTTTGCTAAAATGAAATAACACGTCTGAAATAACTTTATGTGAAACTAACAATTTACATAATAACGTTTCCGCTTTACATGCAGTAAAAATTGAAAAAAATGAAGAACCGAACTCATGTCCTTCAGATTGTCTATTTATGACGCTCGCATCTGAACTATAAATCCGCCTATGTTTATGGCTGCCTAATTCAGTTTATGACTAGCATATCACGGTTAACTTGATTGAGGTATCAGCCAGAGTATCCAGATAAATTCAATTTTCACCAACGATGTAGACACTTAAGTATTGTATAAAGACTAACTTTTGAACCAGAAGTCGCAGCCTATTACACTCTTTGGGGAAGTTGTACACGGTACTCGTATATACCGAAATTAGCATGGCAAATATTTTTAGAATACATAGGAGTGTGTCTACGAAATATTAAATAATGTGGATCGTTTATCCATGTTGTATGACACTAACACAACGATATATACTGAATTGTGACAATGATTTCATTCCTTTACTAGGGTGACCATGGTTAGATGTGTTTTTTCCCGGTTGGAGGTTATTCTTTTCGGATAATTTGTCCGTTAACAATGTGTAGTCCAGCAGATATCAATGTGATGCAGTTATACAAGATAATAAACAAAAATTTTTAAATGTTTTTATTAAAAATTTCTCTACTCCTATTGACGGGTTTGAAGCCGAATTGGTTTTAAAATACGATGTTCCTATTTTTAAAAAGGCTTATGACGTACCCTATAGCTTGAGGGATAAAGTTTTGAATTATTTGGACAAATTGGAAAAGAAAAAGATGATTACTCCAGTAAAAACAAGAGAGTGGGCATCTCCAGTTGTTGTCGTTACTAAGAAAAATAATGATATTAGGCCTGTTATTGACTGTAAGGTGTCAATAAACAAATGTATTATCCCCAATACTTACCCTTTACCTGCTGCACAAGATTTATGTGCTCGTTTAGCTGGTTACAAAATATTTTGTGCATTTGATTTAGAGGGGGCATACACACAATGATCTCTATCTAAACGGTCCCGGAAATTCATGGGTAATTAATTCAATTAAAGGTTTATTTACATACAATCGTTTGCCGCAAGGTGCCTCTTCTAGCGCATCTATTTTTCAACAGGTGATGGATCAAGTGTTGGAGGGAATTGAGAACGTATTTTGCTACTTTTTTTCCATACGTTTATTCGACACGGCATTTGCAAAAGCTTTTTACGCCAGTTTCTTTTTTTACATAGCACGTTACAAAAATCCTTAAGACTAATTTTAACTATACTAGTAATTTGTCTAAAACTAACACTGAAATCACTTTATTGTTTGCTTTTTCCTTACATTGTTGTATTTCATAATGATCTAGTATTTTCGGGTGTATTTATTTACTTTTTTTCTGTTATTGTCTAAATTTAAAAACTGAATATTCTAGGACACTTTAATTGGTGAATGATTAGCCTTGGATGAGAGTATGAGGAGATGCATTTAATTAAATTTTGACAGACGCTGTTTTTAGAAAATGATAGATAAGTTCCATGTATAGAGGATCGCGATACGCCAGGATGTCTCTAACAGGAACATGGATTGGTCTTCCTCGGACTTGTAAAGAATCTACTAATTGTGATCTGGCTTCACGATATTCAGTGCAGGACCAAACAACATGCTCAATGTCGTGGTAACCCTCTCCACAAGCACAATGATTACCTTCAGCGAGCCCAATACGACGGAGATGCGCATCTAAAGTATAATGATTGGACATGAGCCTAGACATCACACGGATGAAGTCCCGACTTACATCCAATCCTTTGAACCATGCCTTCGCTGATACTTTAGGGGTAATTGAGTGTAGCCATCGTCCCATATCTCCATTGTCCCAAGATGTTTGCCAACTAGCAAGTGTCCTCTGTCGAGAAGCGCTATAAAATTCATTGTAAGCGATGGGTCTTTCATATATTTCACTTATTTATTTTATTTATTTATTTCGTCAATCGATGTAGACTACAGATTTCCTTAATTACTAATGTGTATATTTCGTGAATTTAGTATAAGTGAAGCAATTTCGGCTTTTACAGAATCATCCTCTTACGCGTTAGAATTTCTTTTGTGTATAAAATATTGTTTTAGTTTCAGTTTAGACATTGTAAAATCAATTGAGTCGCAATAGTGATTATAAATAGACATCATTCGATTTATGGGGCTATATTTTGCGTAGTTTGTGCGAAAAGGAGTTATTGAAAATATACTTCGATTTCGTAGCTGTCGTGAAGGTGCATAAAAGTTCAATTTGGATAAAATTTCAGCTGAATCGATACGATGCGAAACGATATTATTAATGAATGAGAGCATTGCAAATTCGCGACGCTGCTTTAATGTTTGAATATTGATAAGCAAGCAGCGTGCTTCATAAGATGGCAGAGGGAATGCTGTCCATCCTAATTTACGAAGGGCAAATAATAAAAACTGTTTTTGTACCGATTCTATTCGTTCTTCATGTCTGCTTGAAAAAGGGCACCAAATAATACTGCAATATTGCAATATCGACCTAACATATGCAATATATAATATTTTTATTGTATAAGGATCTTCAAAATGATAGCTAAAGCGTTTTATAAAACTGAGCATGTTTTTAGCTTTGTGTATAATTGTGTTATAATGATCAATAAAATTTAACTTTGAATAATATAACACCTAAATCCCTAATTCTTTCACATTTTACTACAGTCTGATTTCCTAAGGTAATCTCAACATTCGGTGTTTGTCGTTTTCGACTAAAGGTTATTGAATTACACTTTTTCACGTTCAGTTGTAAGAGGCTTTTTTGACACCACATGTGGAAAATTTGTATTTCGTTTTTAAATGTATTAATATTCTCGGCATTTCTTATCTCCAAATAAAGTTTCATATCGTCCGCATAAATTAGTATTTTCAGTTTTTTGAGAATGAAGGAGATATCGTTCACGTATAAAATAAACAATAGAGGGCCTAAATGAGAGCCTTGTAGAGCTCCTGGGGTAACTTTAATTGGATTAGATTGCTTTCCTTTAAATTTAATTATTTGCTGACGTTCGGAGAGATATGATTCTAACCATGTAAGTAGCCCAGGCTCAATGCCTCAATTTATAAAGTAACATTGGGATGTCAATGCGATCAAATGCTTTACTAAAAGTCTGTATAAAGTGCCTCCACGTAGTTTCCATTATCCATTGCAATCAGTGTATAATTAATAAATTCTAGTAAGTTTGTTGAGGTCGAACGACCTTTGAAGAAGCCATGCTGGAGATTGGAAATTCTGTTTTTTATTTGAAGAAATATTTTTTCGTTAATGATTGATTCGAAAAGTTTCGGAATACAGGAGATTATGGCTATCCCACGATAATTACGTACGTCAGATTTTTTGCCAGATTTATATATAGGCACTAAAAAAGATTTTTTTCCATATTTTAGGGAACTGTCCAGATTGCAAAGACATATTAAACAGCCAGAACAATGGGGCAGTTAACTCGGTTGCTAGGTTTTTCATAAATAATGGTGGGATTCCATCAGGGCCAGAACCTTTTGATACATCTAAATGTTTTAGAGAATTGAAAATGTCTTCCACTATGACATGATTGACACTAATATCCAAAGGAAAATCGGGAAGAAAAGCGAAGTAATCGCGATCACGGTCTTGTTCAGAAAAAGTCGTATATATTTCTTGGAAGAATGTTGCAAATAGGTTGCAGATTTCTTCCGAGCTATCACGTACGTTGTCATCCAAGTGCATTGTTGATGGGAAATTGTCTGATTTTAATTTAGTTTTGACGTAGTTGAAAAAATTCTTTGGACAAGATTTGATCTGCTGTTCCGTTTTTGAGTTATAATCCGCAAGTGCAGAATCTATAGCTTATGGGCTTTTTGCTTCCTATTTTTCAAACTCTTAATTTGTCTATTATACACGCAGAAAAATAATTTTTAGTGTCAAATAATATGAGGGTTGAAATAATAAATTTACCAAGTTGTTCTGTGTTCAATAAAAATACATGTTTATATAAATAAAACAATTGTTGAAATAATTCTGAAGAATTTATTGGATCAAACATGGAAAATAGTTGGACCAATAAAATTTTTTATTGATGTTATCATAACAACAATCGAAACAGCAAACAACTTTGTTGAATCAATGAACTCATTTTGTTGAATAAAACTAATAAAATTTTACGCAGTCAAATCATTCTGGAACCGCTTCGGAATCCTGAATGGATGCAGTATGGCCCAGTCAAACCCATTCCGGGATCGGTTAGGAATGAATATTATGAGTTCCAGCTCAAAGGCAACAACCGATTCCGACTCAATCGTTTGTTGCATTTGAGCGAGAATCCATAAGGGATTCCAAACCTGTTCCGGAGTAGGTTTGCTTGGAACGAAATGAAATTTTATCACATGCAGCGCATACGAATCCAATCACCGTCCCTTTATGTAGTACCTTTGGCCCTGCGCGTTGTTTATTCCAGATATGCATATAATGTAGTGCTTCAGAGTCTCGGCTTTTATAAAAAGATTGCAGAAGGCGCACGAATACGCTCTGTGTCTTCCTGTTGGACCAGAGATGGTGAAGTACAGGAAACTGCTCTCTCGAACGGGTATTATTTATCTCTGGTGCGGTGACGTGTTTTCAGTTCTGCGATTGTCGTTTTTAAGCCACACAGGGTGTTTTGTTTGAGTCCTGGAATAGAGGAAGGCACCATAAAACGCACCGTGTGCATTCGACTTAATTTATTCACTAACCTTGCGCCCATCGAGTCCGGAAAATCTGAGCACTATAAGAATTTACCGAAATCTGAATTCCCTGATTTAAAAATAGTGAATTTTTCCAGCATTGACGCACGTGGAAAAAGTTTTCTTCTTCGTAGCAACTTTTATTTTTTATTTGTTTCAATTCAACAAGGACTGTTGATGTAATGCATTCAGTCCTTTTGAATCAATTAGCTGCATGCTTTTGTTAGAATCACTGATTTGTTTGGAACAAACAATAATTTTGTCGATCTTCGAAAAGCACAGATAACAAAACTTGTAAGATTGGTTCAAAAGATATTTTGGTTGATCTAACCAAAAAAAATAAGTTTGGTTTAATAAATTCCTTGGTTCACAATAAAGAATTTTTATCGATTAAAAATGAAGAAATAATTTATAGAATCAAACATGCACAATTCTTTTGCGTGTACCAAACGGGATGCTTCGAGTTGCCGTGTCGTCTTTTTTTCTTAATAGGCACCTCTTCATGAATTATCTTGAAAATAATTTTGTAAAATACGTCCACAGCGGTTACAATATTTCCTTCATTTCTAAGGCTATTTAGCCAGTCGACACTACTTAGCTTCCGCCTGATATTGTCATAATTGGCTTTATGGTATTCAAAGACTTCCTCAAAGTCACAATCGCTGGGTTTTTGAATTTCATGGATGAATAAGGAAAATTCAATAGCAGTATGAAATGCTTCATTTTTCCACAAAGGAGTTAGAGATTCAGATACACAGAAGTCTTCCTGAATGTTTGTAAATAAAAGATCCAGATAGCAATTCTGTCGATTTTTTACGTGATTTATTTGATTGAGTCCTATGCTAGCAGTTTTGTCGAAAATATACTGCAATGTTTCGTTTTCTCCCACGACTGGGATTAAAATATGTTCGTTTTCAGAGTCCGGAATAAAATCTGCGTCGCGTTGGTTAAAGTCTCCGTAAATGTGAACTTTAACCTCGGCTGGGAGTTCAGATAAAATTTGTTCAGCAATTTGGAAATTTCGTACGATGTTATATTAGCATGCTCTGGTGGGAAATATACAGAGGCAAAAACATGCATTTCGCCGGCAATGTTTAATTTAACCCACACATGTTCAAATTCCTTAAACTTGACTGTGACTAGAATTTCGGAATTAAATTGAGCCGAAATACCCACAAGTACTCCCCCGCCAGACTTCTTTTGAGATTCGTGAAGATTTCGGTCGTCTCTGAATACGTTAAAACCACTGCCGAAAATTTCTTAACTTTTTACGCTATCATCCCAGCTAGTTTCAGTTCCTAATATAACCAAAAATGACGAACCTAATATACGTTTATGAATTTCTGCCATTTTGGCTGGACTTTTCATCCTATTAAAATTTTGACAATACATTAATAATTCTGTCGCAGTCTTTTGACGTAGGACTACGTCTTTGTTTTCGATATAGGGGTGCACGTTGCAAATTCTACAAAAATGGTATGTAACGAAAAGTGGTCCAATTTTAAACGCATGTAATTCAGCCATCTCACGATAAATTTTCAAATTTTTTGCGCATGTCGCCCCGAAATACTTCTAAGAATAGATTCCAATAGATAAACCCAAAGATTTTTGATATCATGGCATTAAAAATTTAAATAATGAAAAACCTAGTCAAAATATCGCGCATTTTCACACAGAAGATAGAGCTTCCCTAGTCCAGCACGACATATTTGTGTACCTAGCGCGCTACGCTTCTATGAATGACGTCATCATCGACTATTTAAACGGACGAATTTCGCCGAAGCAGCTCAGTCGCCTGTTGAGCGGCAGGCGAAGCAGATCACTGCGCTGTGTGTTTTCACAGCCAGTGTAGCTGAGTTAGATGTACGCTACCCAGTGAATGCGAATGAGCTTGTCCGTATGCTATCTTTTGTGTTGTGCTCATTTCCAGCACATTTTTTTCGTACACAAAATAGTTTGTACATGCGAGCTCCAATTGCAAACACGGTTAACATAGTGTCGTGGTATTAGTTGTCTCTTTCGCTCTACCCATCATGATCATCATCAGCGTTGATTCATTTAGCTTTGTGCGCTTGGGTTGATTGTTTGTAATTTGTTACTAAATTGCACAACGAAAGTTTATTATTTACGTTCGATCAATTCATTGATTCATTTCCCCATCACGTGATTCATTTCCACTCAGCCTATAGTACTTTGATTCTACTAATAGGTACATACTACAAAGCCTATTTATGAATGAATACAATGCCACTTGAAAAACCGTTGCAAAAACGCATCTTGTGCATATATAAAATTGTTTTCGTTTTATATATTTATAGTTTCGATATATGATTAAGACCACTGCATTCGCTATATTTGTATGCGCACTTTAGGAAAGTTTTAATAATGGCAAAATATAACTAGAATGCTTGGTCTATACATGAAATGTGATTATATTGTCTAAAATTTGATTTTTCTTCACTGGTCCGGGTTTTTTACCACACACAATCGAAAAGATTTTACAAGCTAATCTTATTCTATAAAGATTTAGTTCCAGATATTAGTTCGGTCACAGTTTTCTGTACTTTCTTCAGAACTTCTTAAATAAGTTTAATCGGATTCAATCACCTACTACAAATGAAATGATCTGATAACCAAGAAGGTTTGGTTCAATATGTAATATTCGATGTTGATTGGTTGTGATTAAACCATACGTAAGAAATATGTTTGATTTATTATTACTATGAATGGACTAAGAAAAAAAATATTTTACATTAAGTAGTATAGTCCTACGTCTACAGCTCGTGCAACCTTATAGGGCTGCCCCTTGTAGTTTTGTATTGAAAAGTCTACCATCATTATCCAATTCTTGCTCAACAGCACACTCGTCTTTTTCTTCTTCTAAGGAAAGTGTCGAAACTACCGAAAACACGAATGTTGAAAGCGGCATGCCTCACACGGTGATGATGATGGCGAACATTCCGTATTCACTGCATTTAATTGTTGCGATGATCTTGATGTATCACGTGCTGGGTAGGGATTCAAAATCTCGCCTCGTGTAAATTGAATCGATGGAATATAATTTGTAGATAGGCCGGAAAAACGATCCTTGGCTGCTGCAAGAAGCACTCTATCCAGTGGTAGAATATTCGTGTTGCAGCTATGATTGGGATGACGGTTTTGGTTATGACTGGAGCTACTGGCACGATTAAAGAAGTTGCGATTGGAAAAATTGGCCGGCGGGCCATAATAACAATCGTTTATTGTTGCAGGGGGTCTCCGAACAGGTGGAAAAATATTGTTGTTGTTGTTGTTTTTAATATTAGTGCTCCGGTTTCTAAATATTTGTTTCTTTTTACGCCTTCTAGCCTTATCCGCCTGTTTTTGTTGATTCAATCGATTTATTTCTCGCGCATCGTACTCACTCCAGTCAGCTTTCCATACTTTTTTCGTGCCCAAGAAACGCCATCCTGAGTTAATAGCGTTATTTAGTTCAATTTCCAAACTGGGGCGTGAGTCATTCGGCGATAGCAATTGCGCGGTCTTATTATTCACATATACATATGCTGACATCGATTTAACCTCGTTGAGAATTTCTGGCAGCAACGTTGATTTATGTGACGACCGTAGTTGCCTGGTGCTTTTGTTTTCATTGAGGGCAACTGAGACCGACTTCAACTCGTCGAGAATCTCGTATCCTAGAGTGGAATTTGGGTTCATAGGATTGCTGTTGGCTGTGTCTAAAGACAGCTGACTAAGCTGACTTATTTCCGCTTTCATGTCACGCAAATCAGCGGATAATTCCGAAGTAACTGTTTTTAACGATTCGTATACACTATCTGATGTTGACTTAATTGCTGTGTCAAGCAGAGAGGTAACGTGGTTTTTTATTGCAATAACACTGCCGGCTAGACTACTATTTTTGTTGATTGCAATCAATTCTTGTTTAACAGTAGTGAGAAGTATTTCTAGGCCTTCGAGTGCCTCATGTACTAGGTTCGGCTTGTTTTGCTGAAATGTTAGTTGATGAATCACTTCAGTATTCTCCCGTATTTGTTTTTCCAGAAGTTTTTGCTGGTCGGCGAGTCCTTTGAAATCAATTTTGCCATGTAGTAGTTCCTTACACGAGTCGCAGCATGGCAGTATGTACGAGTTGACATCAACCAATCTCCTGTCCTTTCTCCTTAGTGATCCCCGCTGCACGGTAACGCCGATGCAAGCTGCATGATACTTCCTTGGGCATCCAACACAGGTCCACAGAATCGCATCCGCATAGGCGTCCAAGGCACAAATTTCGCAGGTCATTTTATTATCGTTCGCACTTTTTTTAAAATCGGTCACTTAAAACAAAACAAATTTTAGCACGCGGCGCTCGGTCAAATTAAAACAAAACAAACTTTAGCACGAGGCGCTTGGTGAAATTAAAATTAAACAAACTTTAGCGCGCGATACCGGGAGCGAATGCAAAACACGTCCACACTTATTGACGACTAAATTGGAAAAGCGTTGCATTTCACCATCTAGTGCACCAATCTTGCCTAAATTATCAGCTTTCTCATTGCCCGCAATAGAGCAATGGGCGGGGAGCCACACTAGGGTAAATTTTTAACATTTTCTTGTTAGGTTACTCAGAGATTCTCGTATCTTCCTCAAAAAGAATGGATCGTGATTATCAATCCTCTTTGAGCGTAGAGCTGCAATTGTGCTGAGACTATCAGTGAGGATAAAGTAATGGTTCGGGGGTAAAGTATTAATTATTTGCAAACTATAGTGAACTGCTGCTAGTTCCGCTATATAAACAAAAGCGGGTTCTGCAAGTTTGAGAGAAATTGAAAAATTATTGTTGAAAATACCGAAACCAGTGGCCTGACTGATTCGTGACCCATCAGTGTAAAACATTTTAAGGCAGTCTATGTGTTGATATTTACTTGTGAATATTTTAGGGATCTCCCGCGAGCGTAGATGATCCGGAATTCCACGAATCTCTGCTTGTATGGACGTGTCGAAGAATAAAGTGGATTCAGGAGTATCTAGTATATTGACATATGTGGGAACATAACTAGCAGGCGTTATTTCTTGTGACATATGATTGAAATACACTGTCATGAATCTGGTTTGTGGTTGAAGCTCGACAAGTCTTTCAAAATTTTCAATTACCACTGGGTTCATAACCTCACATCGAATAAGTAAACGAGAGGAGAGATCCCAGAATCGGTCTTTTAAAGGAAGAACTCCCGCTAGTACTTCAAGACTCATCGTATGGGTCGACTGCATGCAACCTAAGGCGATTCGTAAACAACGATACTGTATCCGTTCCAGTTTAATAATGTGAGTGTTCGCAGCTGAACGGAAACAGATGCACCCATATTCCATTACTGAAAGTATTGTTGTTTGATACAATCTTATCATGTCACTTGGATGAAAACCCCACCATGATCCAGTTATTGTTCGCAGAAAATTTATCCTTTGTTAGCATTTTGTTATTAGATACCTAATGTGGCCTCCCTATGTGCCTTTAGAATCGAACCAAATTCCAAGGTATTTAAAAATCAGGACTTGGGCTATCGTTCTACCAACCAACTGAAGCTGAAGCTGAGCTGGATCACGCTTCCTTGAGAAAACGACCAACTCTGTTTTTTCGGTAGAGAAATCGATGGCCAGCTTTAAAGCCCAAATTGATAAATTATCCAAGCTATCTTGCAATGGTTGTTTTAAATTTATAGCTTTTGGTCCTGTGGCAGAAACCACCCCATCAACTGCAAGTTGTCTTAAAGTGCATGGGCTGACAATACAATTATCAATGTCATTCACATAAAAATTATAGAGAAGGGGGCTTAGACAAGAGCCTTGTGGGAGGCCCATGTAACTTATTCTGAGTGTCGCCAAATCGCCATATGAAAAATGCATGTGCTTTTCTGACAATAAATTGTATAAATAATTATTTAATATCGGTGAAAGACCACGTTGATGTAGCTTCTCCGACAGAACATCAATGGAGACTGAGTCGAATGTTCCTTTTATGTCTAAGAACACAGAGGCCATTTGTTCTTTTTTACGTAAGCGAGTTGGATTTCTGACGAAAGTAGCGCCAGGCAATCATTCGTTCCCTTTCCTCTCCGAAAACCAAACTGGGTATCTGAGAGCAAGCCGTTCGCCTCAACCCAATTGTCGAGACGTCGTAGGATAATTTTTTCCAACAATTCCCTGATGCAGGATAGCATTGCAATCGGTCGATACGAGTTATGATCGGATGCTGGTTTTCCCGGTTTTGGAATGGCGATAACTCTCACTTGTCTCCAGTCACGCGGGACAATATTCTGCTCAAGATACTTGCGTCAAGCGTCTTTTTGCTAGGTCAGGTAGATTCTTCACCAAATTGAATTTAATTCTGTCTAGTCCCGGAGCATTATTGTTGCATGAGAGGAGTGCAATTGAAAATTCCATCATTGTCAAAGGCGAATCTATGAAATCGTTACTTGTGGGAGCATCACGAATGATTTTCTGCGCAGGAGCAGAATCTGGACAAATTTTCTTGGCAAAATTAAATATCCAACGATTCGAAAAATCTTCGCTTTCATTAGTCACGTTTCGATTCCTCATTCTTCTGGCTGTGTTCCAAAGAGTACTCATTGATGTTTCTCTTGACAAGCCATCAACGAAGCGTCTCCAATAACTAGACATTTTGGCACGACTTATACTGTCAAATTTGTTTTGCAAAATGAAATAATTTTCAAAGTTCTCACGTATACCCCCTTTCTGTTTCATAATTTCTTTGTAGGCAACTTGTTTAGCTTCATATGCATCAGAGCACTCTTTGTCCCACCAAGGATTTGGGGGCCGTCTATTTATTGTCATTCCAGGATTGCATTTCGTTTGGGCTTGTTCTGCTGCTTCAATAATTAAATCCGCTAGGAATTCATATTCTTCGGTAGGGGGTAGCTCTTCTGTCGAAGCAAGAGAAGTGGAAATTAATGTTTCGTATGTTTTCCAATCACTATTTCGTGTTAAGTCACAAGGAACACTGATTGAATTCGTAAGGCCTAATTCACTGTTAATTGAAACAACGATTGGCAAATGATCGCTACCGTGAGGATCAGGTACAAACTTCCACGTGCAATCTAACCGAAGTGATGTCGAGCACAGAGATAGATTAAATGCACTTGGTCGTGCAGGAGGTCTGGGGTTGCGTGTTGTTTCGCCAGTATTTAAAACTGTCATATTAAATTCGTCACAAACATTGTATATCAAAGAGGATCGATTATCATTGTAGAGGGAACCCCACAATACTCCGTGCGAGTTGAAGTCTCCCAGTATCAGACGCGGAGCAGCCATGGATTCCACTACCTCAAAAATTTGACGTTGTCCAATTTGAACTTTGGGAGGTATATATATAGAAGCGATAGATATGTCTTTGCCTTTAATATTCGTTTGGACTGCTACAGCCTCAATGCCAGCAATCATGGGGATGGTAATTCTATAGAAAGAATAGCACTTTTTAATTCCTAGAAGCACTCCTCCATACGGGGTGTCTCGGTCTAGGCGAGTAATGTTGAGATCATTTAAGTTGAAATTAATGTTTGAGGTAAGCCATGTTTCACATAGAGCAAAAGCATCGCATTTTAAATTATGCAGTAAAATTTTTAAGGAATCAATTTTTGGTATGATACTTCTGCAATTCCACTGTAAAACAGTGATGGAGTCTTTCACCTTAGGAGTTGAATTAACCATTGAAAGATATAATTGCTGCAAGGATGGGCCATTGAGCAATCAGCTGCTCTAAAAATGTTCTAATTGTTGGGAGGAAAGCTGAAAGTATACTCTTTAGTGGTTCAGAAATATTGAATGCTTTAAAAATCCAATGAACAATTTCAGAAAATTTCAATGATCCTACCCCCGGCTGAGGCTCAGAGGAAGTCGGAATTTTATTATTTCCAGTAATTGTGTTCTGTTTGGATTGTACCTTCCCAAAACCGGGCGGAATTGATTTCGGTTTTGAATCGGAATTTTTCGGTTTTGGGCGCAGTTTATCTATTGGTGGAAATTTTAAGCCCCTTTCTTGGCAGCTTGGGAAAAGACGACTGTTTTCTTTTTCTGGAATTTCCGGGTAAAACAAATGATGTACCTTCGCACGCTCCGTCAGAGTCAGACTGTTCCGAAAATAGAGATGTGTAAGTGTTTTCTAAGAAGATGGGTTTAGGGGTAGCATTCTTCAACATTTCTGCATAGGAGCGCATAGATCTCTCCTTCAAGGATCGTTTAATTTTATACTCGCGCAATTTATAAATGGGGCATGCAGGGAGCTCATGCGAGTTTTCTCCGCACATTAAACATTTTTCTGAATTTTCATTGCATATATCCTCTTGATGAGAACCCCCACATTTGCCACACCGTGCCTTATTGGAACAGTAAGTGGCTGTGTGGCCAAGCTGTTTACAATTAAGGCAATTCATTACACGAGGGATAAAAAGGCGAACAGGGAGACGAATCTTATCGATAATGACATAGTTGGGCAGCGCAGACCCAGCGAAAGTCACTCGAAATGAGTCAGACAGTCGATAAACTTTTTTATCTCCTTCGTGTGATACTGAATGCAATTGCTTGCATTCAAGTATCTTCACGTCTTTAAGTATGGTGTCTTTGAAACGACCAACCCCATGCTTAATGAAGTCATAAACAGTCAAACTCGATTCTGTGATGACCCCATCAATTTCAATTTCCTTTGAAGGAATATACGCTCTATATTCACGCGTAAAAAGCTCGCAAGAAGCAATTGCATTGGCTTGTTTGAGACTACCAACGACAATGCGTATTTTATCTTTATTAACTTTGACGATCTCTTTTACATCCGAGAATCGCGAAGTCAAATCTGTCGAAATTTGAATGATATTTAGCGCCTTTACTTTACGCCTAATAAATTCAATCCATGGTCACGTTGACGACTCTGGGTAAATTTTAATTCTAATCGGGTTTACATTTTCAGCAGAAGGCTTAGGGGGAGGGTCTGTTACTCGTTCTCCCATCTCGTCATCCATTTTACCTAGTAAGAAAAACTATCACAAAAAGGAATGAAAAATATACCTGTTATCTGCTATCTCTTAGGTGACGAAGACACCGGTAGAACACACCTCATGTGTTACGTTGTAAACTCGGTGCCCGTTGTTTGACAATGTGACACTTGCTGTCCTTCTTCGTCGCGTTGCTTCTTCAGTAGAGAAATAGGTCTACCTGCAACACTTCAAAACTCTCTCCGATTAAGCTGCTCGTCGGTATCACCACCACAAGCGCGCTCTCTCCGTTTCCACCACCTCGGTAAACAAATGTGGCTACCTGTGGCTTGCTGCGAAAATCCCACTGTCGATGCGGCACTTTTCGGTGCCACTTGTTTTCCTTATTCGTCGTACCACTTCTGCGGTAGACAAATAGAGCAAATGGGTCTACCTGTGACGCTTCCCTCTCGTCGATTAGTATTGCCCGACGACACCAATACAATATATTTTTTTCTGTGTGTACAGGCACGATCACTGTCGATTTCTGCCACCGCGGTAGGCAAATTCGTCTACCCGCGGTTTGCTGTCAAAACACCACTTGTCGAGGATGCCGTTGACCACGCCTCCGACGTATCAACTGTCGACTCACACTTAACAAACTGGTCTCTCTCTCTCTCTCCCACAAAAACGCATACAGCGTCTCGCACTCTCGAGAACAAAACCTTCCACCTGGAGGCACAACCGTCTCGGCCGGTTGCAAAAACTGTTATGTATTTTGCTACTTGGATGATGTCTTGATCGCAGGCACTGATATGGCAGACTGTATAAAAAAATTATATTTGGTTTTGGAAAAGTTGGCTAAAGCAAATATTAAAGTTAACTTAGATAAATGCAAGTTTTTTGTTACAGAGTTGGATTACCTTGGACATATTATAAGCGAAAAGGGTCGTTTGCCTTGCCCAGATCAAATTTTGACGATCAGAAATGCTAAAATACCGAATAACGTAACAAAGTTTAAATCATTTTTAGGTTTAATTAATTATTATCATAAATTTATTCCCCATTTCCCTCAAAGTTGTATCATTTGTACAATCTTTTGAAGAATAATGTGAAATTTGAATGGGACGATAATTGTAGTAGGGCTTTTGAGGAAAGTAAAATGACACTTTTATCTACTAATTTTCTGAAGTTTTATGACCCAAAAAAGCCATTGGTTGTTGTATCAGATGCCACTGGCTACGGATTGCGAGGAGTGATTGCTCACATTGTAGGTGGAGTAGAAAAACTTATATGTTTTACGTCTTTCTCATTGAATAATGCTCAAAAATCGTATCCCATCCTTCATTTAGAAGCTTTAGCATTAATGTGTACCATAAAAAAGTTTCATAAGTATTTATATGGACAAAAGTTTGTAGTTTTCACGGATCATAAACCCTTAGTGGGAATTTTTGGAAAGGAGGGAAAAAATTCCACATTTGCTACAAGATTACAACGTTATATTTTGGAATTATCGATTTATGAATTCGATATACGATACAGGCCATCCACTAAAATGGGCAACGCTGATTTCTGTTCGCGGTTTCCTTTGGAGCAGATGGTGCCAATAGAACTTGACACTGAGCTCATTAGAAGTATTAATTTCGGCAAAGAATTGCCTATTGACTGTGCTAAAGTGGTCAGGGAGACAAAGAATGATAAATTTCTGCAGAATATATATATATATATATATATATATATATATATATATATATATATATATATATATATATATATATATATATATATATATATATATATATATATATATATATATATATATATATATATATATATATATATATATATATATATATATATATATATATATATATATATATATATATATATATATATATATATATATATATATATATATATATATATATATATATATATATATATATATATATATATATATATATATATATATATATATATATATATATATATATATATATATATATATATATATATATATATATATATATATATATATATATATATATATATATATATATATATATATATATATATATATATCAAATAGAAAATAATATATATATATATATATATATTATTTTCTATTTGATTATATTGTTTTGTTTGCATTACATTTTCAATTTAGTATATTGGGGGGTCAGCCACAAGTGGTGACTTTTCATCCCTATTGTTTACATGATTCAGTTAATTATTATTAAGTTATAATATGCTTTCGCAAAGTTTTTTTTTCGGTAGGATGTTTTAAACCTACTTGTCTTCTGAATAAGGAGTTAAACAAATCTTATAAAATAACTTATTAACTATAAAGAGAGCTAATCGTTACAATTGAAGATTGCAACGATTTTTGTCGGAAGTTGCTTATAATACTGTTCGTCATAATTTCTAATGTTTCTATGTTTGCAAGTCTGTGCAACTCATTTGTGCTAAACCAGGGAGGACGCTTCAAAATCATTTTCAGAATTTTATTCTGAATCCTTTGAAGCGTTTTCTTCCTAGTAGCACAACAACTTGCCCAGATTGGCAGATCCAATTCCTTCATTTCCTGTTCCAATAAGAACGTTTTCAAAACGTCTTTTACAGTCCTGACTAATCTTTCCGCCTGACCATTAATAGCAGGGTCATATGGTGGACCTTATAGGACTTTAATTCCTTGACTTTCTAGAAAATCTGTGAATGAATAGGAATTGAATGGTGGACCCCCGTCAGATACCAGAACATCCGGTAAACCAAACCGTGCAAAAAATGCAACGAATCTCTTTAAAACTTTATTGCAATCTGTGCCCCTTTTCATCCATTCTACTTCAATCCATTTAGAATAACTACGATCAACAAGAATGTGTGATGTGAGAAATTAAAAAAATCAACGCGTATTCTGCTAAATGGTCTCGTAGTGGGTATCCATTTAGAAACAATTTTCTGCTTGGGTACACCTGCCTTTCCATTACAAGTGTCACATTGAGCCACAAAATGTTCAATATCAGTATTAATTCTAAACCAATAAACAAAGCGTCTGGCCAGTTGTTTCATTTTTACTATGCCGGCATGGTTGGCGTGTAAAAGATTCAAAATCTCGCTTTGCAGTACCTGCGGTATTATTACCCTGTCCTGATACAACAAACACTCGTCTATTATCTCTAAATCGTGTTGATTCGAAGAAACGTTGACAAAGCGTTTGTCAATTCTCTCTGGCCAACCATTTTGCATAAACATAATAATATCCTGCAGAAATCATACCGGCTTGAACCTTCGTTTGCTATGTTACCTATGATCATTTCCATGTTAAATTCTACTCCCATGTTTGAAGCTTTTCAAGCGGGTTGGGAATTTGCTAACAAAATTGTAATGAAATTAAAGTTTAACAATGACTTTAAATAATCATTTAAATTTATTAAATTGGAATGTTCGTTCATTAAAAACGTGCGAAGACGAATTTTTCAACTTCTTGAGGATACATAATGTGCATATAGCCGTTGTGACCGAAACTTTTTTAAAACCAAATATTAAATTGAAGAGTAACTCTAATTTTGTTATTCATCGATTTGATCGAATTGTGTGATTCGGCAGAGGAATCGCAATAGCGGTTAATCGCAGGATCAAACATTCCGTTACGCCGTCTCTTGACACCAAGGTGATCGAGAGTTTGGGTATCAAAGTTAAAACTGATCTTGGTATCATTTTTATTGCTGCAGGCTATTTGCCTTTTCAGTGCACTGGCGAGCAAATTAATTTCTTGAAAGGAGACTTACAAAAACTTACAAGAAATCGGTCGAAATTCTTCATAATCGGTGATTTAAACGCCAAACATCGAGCCTGGAATAATTCTCAAAGCAATTCCAACGGTAAACTACTTTTTAATGATTGCTCTGCTGGTTATTATTCAATTTTGTTCCCGAATGGTCCTACATGCTATTCATCTGTAAGGAATCCATCAACAATTGATTTGGTTTTGACAGATCAAAGTCACCTTTGTAGCGAATTGATTACACATGCTGACTTTGATTCTGATCATCTTCCAGTAATTTTTTCACTTTCTCAAGAAGCTGTTTCCAATCCCATTAGCTCAGTGTTCAATTATCACAAAGAGAATTGGGAAAGGTACAAAACTTATATTGAGAATAATTTTAATCATGATCTTGATTTACAAAATAAAGCTGACATTGATACGGCATTACAAAATTTAAGTATATCTATAGTTGATGCTAGAAATTTATCAGTACCAACAACAAAGAAAAAAATTAATACTCCTATTATTGACGACGATCTTCAACTTCTGATTCGCTTGAAGAATGTTCGAAGACGTCAATATCAACATTCTCGTAATCCTGCTATGAAATTTGTATTTGTATTTGTATTTAAAATTTGTGTTCATCTGACACTAAGTCTTAATGAACTAAACTAAAAATAATTAACCTAATGTAACAGCAAACGGTAATGTATCTATCAGGATCTACAAAAAGAAATAAAGCATAGATTCACACTCTTAAGAAATGAAAATTTCGCGAAAGAGGTTGAACAAATCAAGCCAAATTCTAAATCTCTCTGGAAACTTTCTAAGGTTCTTAAGAAACCTCAGAAACCAATTCCAGCTTTGAAGGAAGGTGACCACATACTTCTTACAAACGAAGAAAAAGCTCAATAACTTGCTCAGCAGTTTGAAAGCGTCCATAATTTTAATCTCAACGTTGTGAGTCCTATTGAAACCGAAGTCTTACAAAAATATGAAAACGTTTCAAATCAAGTATTGGCTCTAGACGATATTGTTGAAACAAACTATGATGAGATCAAATCTATCATGAAAAAGTTAAAAAATATGAAAGCTCCAGGTTATGATGGAATTTTCAACATTCTTCTTAAAAACCATCCCGAAATCACCATGAGATACTCGGTCAAAATATTCAACGAATGTTTTGAATTAGCATACTTCCCTGAAAGATGGAAAAATGGATTATTCCTATTTTGAAGCCAGATAAAAACCCAGGCGTCCCTCAAGGATCAAGCGTCGCACCAATACTTTACAATATTTTTACCTCTGATCTTCCAAATCTACCTACAGGCTGTAAAAAGTCACTTTTCTGTGATGATACTAGCATCTCAGTCACTGGTAGGAGTCTTCGTATTATCTGCAGTCGACTGCAACGAAGCTTGAATATTTTCAATGCTTACCTGAAAAAATGGAAAATTTCCACTAATGCGGCAAAAACACAATTGATTGTGTTTCCGCATAAGCCAAGAGCTTCTTCTCTTAAACCAAATAATGGCCATATTATTAAATTTAATGGTTTGAATTTAACGTGGACAGATCAAGTTAAATACTTGGGTTTGATTTACGATAAAAAACTCACTTTTAAGGATCACATTGAAGGAATCCAAACAAAATGCAACAAATATATAAAATGTTTATACCCTCTTATAAATAGGAATTCTAGGCTCTGCCTAAAGAACAAACTATTAATTTATAAACAAATATTTAGACCGGCAATGCTATATGCAGTGCCAATCTGGGCAAGTTGTTGTGCTACTAGGAAGAAAACGCTTCAAAGGATTCAGAATAAAATTCTGAAAATGATTTTGAAGCGTCCTCCCTGGTTTAGCACAAATGAGTTGCACAGACTTGCAAACATAGAAACATTAGAAATTATGATGAACAGTATTATAAGCAACTTCCGACAAAAATCGTTGCAATCTTCAATTGTAACGATTAGCTCTCTTTATAGTTAATAAGTTAGTTTATAAGATTTGTTTAACTCCTTATTCAGAAGACAAGTAGGTTTAAAACATCCTACCGAAAAAAAAACTTTGCGAAAGCATATTATAACTTAATAATAATTAACTGAATCATGTAAACAATAGGGATGAAAAGTCACCACTTGTGGCTGACCCCCCAATATACTAAATTGAAAATGTAATGCAAACAAAACAATATAATCAAATAGAAAATAATATATATATATATATATATATATATATATATATATATATATATATATATATATATATATATATATATATATATATATATATATATATATATATATATATATATATATATATATATATATATATATATATATATATATATATATATATATATATATATATATATATATATATATATATATATATATATATTATTTTCTATTTGATTATATTGTTTTGTTTGCATTACATTTTCAATTTAGTATATTGGGGGGTCAGCCACAAGTGGTGACTTTTCATCCCTATTGTTTACATGATTCAGTTAATTATTATTAAGTTATAATATGCTTTCGCAAAGTTTTTTTTTCGGTAGGATGTTTTAAACCTACTTGTCTTCTGAATAAGGAGTTAAACAAATCTTATAAACTAACTTATTAACTATAAAGAGAGCTAATCGTTACAATTGAAGATTGCAACGATTTTTGTCGGAAGTTGCTTATAATACTGTTCATCATAATTTCTAATGTTTCTATGTTTGCAAGTCTGTGCAACTCATTTGTGCTAAACCAGGGAGGACGCTTCAAAATCATTTTCAGAATTTTATTCTGAATCCTTTGAAGCGTTTTCTTCCTAGTAGCACAACAACTTGCCCAGATTGGCACTGCATATAGCATTGCCGGTCTAAATATTTGTTTATAAATTAATAGTTTGTTCTTTAGGCAGAGCCTAGAATTCCTATTTATAAGAGGGTATAAACATTTTATATATTTGTTGCATTTTGTTTGGATTCCTTCAATGTGATCCTTAAAAGTGAGTTTTTTATCGTAAATCAAACCCAAGTATTTAACTTGATCTGTCCACGTTAAATTCAAACCATTAAATTTAATAATATGGCCATTATTTGGTTTAAGAGAAGAAGCTCTTGGCTTATGCGGAAACACAATCAATTGTGTTTTTGCCGCATTAGTGGAAATTTTCCATTTTTTCAGGTAAGCATTGAAAATATTCAAGCTTCGTTGCAGTCGACTGCAGATAATACGAAGACTCCTACCAGTGACTGAGATGCTAGTATCATCACAGAAAAGTGACTTTTTACAGCCTGTAGGTAGATTTGGAAGATCAGAGGTAAAAATATTGTAAAGTATTGGTGCGACGCTTGATCCTTGAGGGACGCCTGGGTTTTTATCTGGCTTCAAAATAGGAATAATCCATTTTTCCATCTTTCAGGGAAGTATGCTAATTCAAAACATTCGTTGAATATTTTGACCGAGTATCTCATGGTGATTTCGGGATGGTTTTTAAGAAGAATGTTGAAAATTCCATCATAACCTGGAGCTTTCATATTTTTTAACTTTTTCATGATAGATTTGATCTCATCATAGTTTGTTTCAACAATATCGTCTAGAGCCAATACTTGATTTGAAACGTTTTCATATTTTTGTAAGACTTCGGTTTCAATAGGACTCACAACGTTGAGATTAAAATTATGGACGCTTTCAAACTGCTGAGCAAGTTATTGAGCTTTTTCTTCGTTTGTAAGAAGTATGTGGTCACCTTCCTTCAAAGCTGGAATTGGTTTCTGAGGTTTCTTAAGAACCTTAGAAAGTTTCCAGAGAGATTTAGAATTTGGCTTGATTTGTTCAACCTCTTTCGCGAAATTTTCATTTCTTAAGAGTGTGAATCTATGCTTTATTTCTTTTTGTAGATCCTGATAGATACATTACCGTTTGCTGTTACATTAGGTTAATTATTTTTAGTTTAGTTCATTAAGACTTAGTGTCAGATGAACACAAATTTTAAATACAAATACAAATACAAATTTCATAGCAGGATTACGAGAATGTTGATATTGACGTCTTCGAACATTCTTCAAGCGAATCAGAAGTTGAAGATCGTCGTCAATAATAGGAGTATTAATTTTTTTCTTTGTTGTTGGTACTGATAAATTTCTAGCATCAACTATAGATATACTTAAATTTTGTAATGCCGTATCAATGTCAGCTTTATTTTGTAAATCAAGATCATGATTAAAATTATTCTCAATATAAGTTTTGTACCTTTCCCAATTCTCTTTGTGATAATTGAACACTGAGCTAATGGGATTGGAAACAGCTTCTTGAGAAAGTGAAAAAGTTACTGGAAGATGATCAGAATCAAAGTCAGCATGTGTAATCAATTCGCTACAAAGGTGACTTTGATCTGTCAAAACCAAATCAATTGTTGATGGATTCCTTACAGATGAATAGCATGTAGGACCATTCGGGAACAAAATTGAATAATAACCAGCAGAGCATCATTAAAAAGTAGTTTACCGTTGGAATTGCTTTGAGAATTATTCCAGGCTCCATGTTTGGCGTTTAAATCACCGATTATGAAGAATTTCGACCGATTTCTTGTAAGTTTTTGTAAGTCTCCTTTCAAGAAATTAATTTGCTCGCCAGTGCACTGAAAAGGCAAATAGCCTGCAGCAATAAAAATGATACCAAGATCAGTTTTAACTTTGATACCCAAACTCTCGATCACCTTGGTGTCAAGAGACGGCGTAACGGAATGTTTGATCCTGCGATTAACCGCTATTGCGATTCCTCTGCCGAATCACACAATTCGATCAAATCGATGAATAACAAAATTAGAGTTACTCTTCAATTTAATATTTGGTTTTAAAAAAGTTTCGGTCACAACGGCTATATGCACATTATGTATCCTCAAGAAGTTGAAAAATTCGTCTTCGCACGTTTTTAATGAACGAACATTCCAATTTAATAAATTTAAATGATTATTTAAAGTCATTGTTAAACTTTAATTTCATTACAATTTTGTTAGCAAATTCCCAACCCGCTTGAAAAGCTTCAAACATGGAAGTAGAATTTAACATGGAAATGATCATAGGTAACATAGCGAACGAAGGTTCAAGCCGGTATGATTTCTGCAGGATATTATTATGTTTATGCAAAATGGTTGGCCAGAGAGAATTGACAAACGCTTTGTCAACGTTTCTTCGAATCAACACGATTTAGAGATAATAGACGAGTGTTTGTTGTATCAGGACAGGGTAATAATACCGCAGGTACTGCAAAGCGAGATTTTGAATCTTTTACACGCCAACCATGCCGGCATAGTAAAAATGAAACAACTGGCCAGACGCTTTGTTTATTGGTTTAGAATTAATACTGATATTGAACATTTTGTGGCTCAATGTGACACTTGTAATGGAAAGGCAGGTGTACCCAAGCAGAAAATTGTTTCTAAATGGATACCCACTACGAGACCATTTAGCAGAATACGCGTTGATTTTTTTAATTTCTCACATCACACATTCTTGTTGATCGTGGACAGTTATTCTAAATGGATTGAAGTAGAATGGATGAAAAGGGGCACAGATTGCAATAAAGTTTTAAAGAGACTCGTTGCATTTTTGCACGGTTTGGTTTACCGGATGTTCTGGTATCTGACGGGGGTCCACCATTCAATTCCTATTCATTCACAGATTTTCTAGAAAGTCAAGGAATTAAAGTCCTATAAGGTCCACCATATGACCCTGCTATTAATGGTCAGGCGGAAAGATTAGTCCGGACTGTAAAAGACGTTTTGAAAACGTTCTTATTGGAACAGGAAATGAAGGAATTGGATCTAGAGGATCAAATTAATTTATTTTTAATTATTTATAGGAATTATTGTTCGACGTCAGACGGTAATTTTCCGTCTGGAAAAATATTCTCATATGCTCCAAAAACGCTGTTAGATTTGTTGAATCTAAAGAAGAGTTATGAACAATTTTTGTGTAAAAACTCACAAAATTTAAATATTGAGAAGGATACACCAATAAATGTTAGGCATCTTCCGAGAGAGTCTCCTGTTGACCTCTTGGACGAATTGATGGAAGGAGACCGAGTTTGGTATAAAAACAATAATCATGCAAAATAGATTAAAGCAATATAATATAACTAAAAGGTATTCTCATCATACATTCCAGATACATGTTGGAAGCGCCGTGGTACTAGCTCATCGTACGCAATTGCGGGTGTCCAAGGAGAACGTTAAAACAACGCTACCGAATGTGGTTATTTTCACATCGACAAAAGGTCTAACGATGGCACCAGAGCAAGACGACAGCGACACGGACTTCAGGGGATTCTCTGAAGCGGAATTAAACAGTGGAGTAAAAAAAGCATCGAAGAGGTGAATTCACCACTTCGTCAACTTTGACGATTGAAAAGGATTAGAATAAAGAAGATGTACAATGATTTCATCTACTCAGAATAATTGCTAAGAAGAGAAAATTTGAAAATAAGTGCTTAATTTAACCTTAAGGTTACAAACACAAAAAATATCAAATAAGAAAAATCAAATGAATTATTATAGCCTTGTCAATTTCGGATTATCTTAGAAAAGAAAAATATTATTGTAATGATTAGCTTTCGAATTATAACTATCCTATTAATTATCCTCTTAAAGGGGAAAGAGCTGTTGCATCAGCTTTATGTATTCATTTTTAGTACAGTGTATCGTTACACTGTTATACAGAGTAACTTCATTTTACTATAAAGTGTATCGAAACAATTTACGTGTTGTATGACACTAACACAACGATATAATCTAGGCTTAAAACATCGACCGAATATAGAACTGGTCTCAGTTTAAGTGTATACCTAAAACCATCAACACCTCTTTATAATTTGTTCACCGAAATAATCTCATTAAATATCGTTTCCTCCCTCTGCCCGTGTTTCCTCTACTTTGACATATATAAAAGCCGATATAGTGAAAGACCGCAAGTTCGACATTGTGGCGCTGCAGGAGGTGTATTGGAAGGGGTGTACGGTGCGGTCTTTCGCGGGAACCACACCATCTTCAGAGCTGCGGCAATACACACGAGCTGGGAACAGCTTTTATGGTAGTGGGGGATATGCAAAAGCGTTTGATCGGATTCTGAAGACAGCCACACGCTGGTGGCCGGTCAGCGACAGAATATGCAGATTGAGGATCAATGGCCGGTTCTTCAACATCAGCATAATTAACGTGGATAGTCCCCACCTCGGAAGTAGCGATGTCGATAAGGACGAATTCTACGCGCAGCTGGAGCGTGAATACGATCGCTGCCCAAGACATGATGTCAAGATCGTCATCGGCGACCTTAATACCAGAGGCGACGTGTGGTTCTACCGTCAACCTGTTCAATATGCCACAAAGCGCTGCAATCATCTCTAATGCGATTCCATGAGACGTGTCTGTTCAGCTGATTTTTTCGTCATCGATTTCATCCAACATCTAACGAATAGGACCAATGTTCGTTGACAGCAAACTTATTTTCAACACACCGAGAATTATTCGTCCTTGTATTTAAGATAGATTGAAACATTTGTCAACCGGTTTAAAATCATATCTTAATTTCTATCAAATTTGAAAGGTTCCACATGTAATTCATTAAATCCAGAAAACTTATTTTCCTTGCAAATTATCGTGGGAAACAGGCATTTAACATCTACGCGTTTATGAATAAAACAACCCCTGATTTGAGTTTGTCAATTTTACAATTTCAGTATGTAAGTATGTTAGTATCACAGAGAACAGACGTCCATCTTCAGCATTCAACTTGTGTAAAATCTCTAACGGTTTCGAAGGTAGTTTGGATATCTAAACCAGGTGCGCTACTGTCGTCATGTTTTTTTGTGGCTGAGTGCGACAGAATTGACAGCGGTTATTCCTCTACCCAGTCAAACTAGTCCGGAACCGATTCGGACTTCCAGCATGAATTCCAGCTCAAATGCGTCAACCGATAGAGTCGGAATCGGTTGTTTTCTTTGAGGTAGATTTCATGCAGAATCCATCCAGGATTTCGAACCGGTTCCGGAATCGATTTGACGGATAGTTGGGATAGGTTGGTGTGGCGGCGCTAGTGTTTTTAGTATATTAATTCAAATGTTTACACACGTTTTTTAAATATTTTTGTTCGATCATGGATGTCTGTTCTCTGTGTTAGTATGTAAATGCAAAGAACATACGTTTTCTTTGACGCAAAAGTAGACGGTTCATTATTATCGTCGAACCATCCAAATACATACGCGCCTGTAATTAGTATGCCCACAGACAGAAACGTCTTGTTAGGCTACCCAAGAAAAAAAGCGTTGGTCGACAACAGCTGTGAACGTACGGCGCAAGGTTTGCATACAGCTCTCGTTTTGCAAACAGCTCCAATGCCCATAAATACATTGCAGCAATGCACGCTGGTTCAATAATTGATTTGAACCGGTGCAAAAGAGAATAGAAAAAGCCATGACACTCACGCTGCTATTCCAGCCGTCGCTCATGCAGTTGCTCCATCCATGCATGCGGTGAGAGTACGAGATGCGTGGATGTTTCTGGTTGAACCGGTCATAGGAAAGCAGAAAATTTCTGAATTCTACTCTCTAGAATCGCTAGGTTGATTTATCGTTCAGATCAAATTGTCGAACTTCAAGGTTTGGAGATTATTACTTTCATCAAAAATAGTTTGCGTGCTACTGCTGTTCATGTTAACTCAAAATTGGTTTTGGGTCGTTTGATTGTTCCTATCTGTTCAATGAACAGGTTGAACGCACCGACTCGTCGCCTCTGCTTAACAATCAGGTTGGCCAGGAGGTGGAATACAGACCGGTAATTGGAAGGTTCAGCGCCAACCAGCAGACAAACGAGAACGGCCTAAGACTAATCGATTTCGCCACCTCCAAGAACATGGCCATAAGGAGCCGACTGAGGGAAATCAACGTCGCGACAACGTACGCGCAACATCTTGAAGTGGATAGTGTTATCCTTTACCCACAAATACTTTTTTCTACAACCAGCCAGCCCACGTAGCCAACCATAGACCCAAAATAACCGCCCCCGCCTCCCGAAACCAAATCGAAAAAAAAATTTTGGAAGCCGAAAAAAAATCGAAAACCCCGAAATTGTGAATCCCTAAAACCCTATGGTGAAGTTATTCGAGAAAATAGTAACATAGCTTCACGATTTAAACGATTGTTTATATGTACTCATTTCCTTACTGTGGTTTTATGCCCCCCTGGTAATTGTTTGTTGTGTTCTGTTCCGCAGTTTAGTTCTTTGAAAAATTTGATGGTTAATTTTTTTTTCGATGTCTCAAGCATTTTTCGTCCTCAAGCAAATTTTATTTTCCATGACTTTTATTTATCATCACCAAGGCATCAATTTTTTTTAAAACTTGCATTTAGGTTTTGACATCAGATCTTTCGTGAATTTTGAAATAAAGTCCTTGGAACACTTATTTTTTATAAATTTCCGTCGAAGCGAAATTTTCAATTCTCAACATATATTGTTTTAAATAAATTATCGAAAGAAAAGATTTTTTACCCATAAAGGGAGCTAGGGCCGAGGGTGGTGGTTAGAGGGTTTCATGCATCCTTGACCTGACGGAGCTATGGTGCCTTGAACACAGTCAACGGAGATCCAAGGTAATCATTGAAGTTCTGCGTTTGAGATGCACTTTTCCCAAGTTCCAGACGAATACCTGTAATTATGTGTGAATTTGTATGTATAAGTCTAACTGTGAAGTCCTGTGGTGGTGTATGCGTGGGAGGTGTGAGTTTTAGCGTTCGAGTCCATGGGTGCATATCTGTCTGGGTTGGCGTAGATGCGTAATAGTGTGATCGCAAAGGCTACGAGCGTTTGTATGTTAACGTGTCTGCCGCTTGTGGTAGCGTGTATGTATCTTCGCGTGCATAAATTTGATTTTATAATAATGTTACCATTCGCATATTCACGTGTATTCTTGAACGATCGCGCGCGGATCGTGAATCTGATCTTTAATTTTTAGTGTATAGTAGAGGTGCTAGAAGTGAGTCAGTTTCCCCATATAATTAGAGTTCCCAATCATATCGACATGAAACGTGTAGTCTAGTGAATATGAGCGTCATTTTAGTGGTCCGACGACTGAGTCTAGGCTGCTATGACCGAGGGTATAGGGTCTTTGAATGTTGGCGAGATCGCGGGCGTCCGCGTTTGTGACCAGGTTAAGGTATCGCGAAGGCCACGTTTGTACGTTTGGTTTGGAATGAGAAAGATTGTGAGTGTGTATGAGAGAATAAGCAGTTTATTATGTTAGTGAGCGTTAGAATGGATCTAATATATAGCAATAAAAGAGAAAATAACACGCCGAATAAAGAAAAATGAAAGAATTTCCTTTCGAGTGTTTCATTCATAAAAAACTACAAGGGGCAGCCCTATGGGGTTGCACGAGCTGTAGACGTAGGACTATACTACTTAATGTAAAATATTTATTTTCTTAGCACATTTACAGTAATAATAAATCAAACATATTTCTTACGTAGGGTTTAATCACAACCAATCAACATCGAATATTACATATTGAACCAAACCTTCTTGGTCATTTCATTTGTAGTAGGTGATCGAATCCGATTAAACTTATTTAGAAGAAGACAGAAAACTGTGACCGAACTAATATCTGGAGCGAAATCTTTATAGCATAAGATTAGCTTGTAAAAACTTTTCGATTGTGTGTGGTAAAAAACCCGGACCAGTGAAGAAAAATCAAATTTTAGATAATATAATCACATTTCATGTATAGACCAAGCATTCTAGTTATATTTTGCCATTATTGTAACTTTCCTAAAGTACTCATACAAATATAGCGAATGCAGTGGTCTTAATCATATATCGAAACTATAAATATACAAGAATCGAAAACAATTTTATATATGGACAAGACGCGTTTTTGCAACGGTTTTTCAAGTGGCAGTGTATTCATTCATAAATAGGCTTTGTGGTATCAAAATACTAAAGGGTGAGTGGAAATGCATCACGTGATGGGGAAATGAATTGATCGAACGTAAATAATAAACTTTCGTTGTGCAATTTAGTAACAAATTAGATCTACCTACCTACACATTCGCCTTAAACATTAAACCCAAGCGCACAAAGCAAAATTAATGAACGCTGATGATGGTGGGTAGAGCGAAAGAGACAACTAATACCACGACACTATGTTAACCGTGTTTGCAAATGGAGCTCGCATGTACGAACTATTTTGTGTACGAATAATTATACTTAAAAGTGTGTTGGAAACAAGCACAACACAAAAGATAGCATAGTGTTTGAACGGACAAGCTCAGTCGCATTCACTGGGTAGCGTACCTCCACATGCAGTGTAACGGACTTCTAACTCAGCTACACTAGCTGTGAAAACACACAGCGCAGTGATCTGCTTCGCCTGCCGCTCAACAGGCAACTGAGGGTGTTCGGCGAAATCCGTCCGTTTAAATAGTCGATGATGACGTCATTCATAGAAGCGTAGCGCGCTAGGTACACAAATCTGTCGTGCTGGACTAGGGAAGCGCTATCTTCTGTGTGTAAATGTGCGATAATTTGACTAGGTTATTCATTATTTAAATTTTTAATGCCATGATATCAAAAATCTTTGGGTTTATCTATTGGAATCTATTCTTAGAAGTATTTCAGGGCGATATGCGCAAAAAATTTGAAAATTTATCGCGAGATGGCTGAATTATATGCGTTTAAAATTGGACCACTTTTCGTTACATACCATTTTGGTAGAATTTGCAACGTGCACCCCTATATCGAAAACAAAGACGTAGTCCTACGTCAAAAAAATCAATTTTTTTTTAGATCGCTAGCCGTGCATTGGAGAATGTCTAGAACTCTGAACCAGGCTCCGTCGAATCCGTTTCGTACTGTAGTGTGTGTATTTTATGGTAAGGTTTAAAAAGCTTTAAAAGCCTGGCCTGTAGTGTATTGGAACTGTGTGGAACTCACGACTCATGTTTGTGCCTAGCCACAAAAAACTTACTTTTTGCGCCCTTCTTCCCCACGGAACTAAGACAAGATGTTACTTCATGGGGGGATTGTTGTGCTTCCGTCGCACCTCTTTCATCTGCTCTATCTCGGAGTCTCACGTGGATCATGGAGTGGCTCGACCTATGAGCTTTGATTCAATTCTCGCCACTTCTCCCGCTTCTTGTCTTCATCTATTACGTCGCCGTTTAGCTCTCGTTCCCGTGAGCCGTTTAGCCGTTTTTCCGTGAGTCATTTAGCTCCCCAACGGTAAACTCACCCTACTCCGACCGATAGCTCCCCAACGGAGAAATTTCCCTCGACACAGATGCCCGCTTCCTTGAGCCTAAAGTTCCCAGCTTTATCGAGATCGACTCGGCAACGGGATTTCTCCGCAAACCGGGCTGACTTTAATCATCGGGGTGACTTTGAGCACTCGAAACTTTTTTCGTAGATTGCTTATTTGGCCAGAATAGTCTTTAAAATCCTTAAAATTTGAAATGAGTTTTACTCTAAACTTATAAAATACACCGTATGATTGTAGCAGTCAAAAATGTTTTCAGATTTTTTTATTCTTGAATTATACGAATGACTTGAATTATACGAATTTTGGTCACTCGAATTTTGCAGTAGATTGAAATACTTTGAATAATACCAAATAACATCTATTTTTAATATTTAATAATTGAATATCTTTTCAGAATTAGTCTAAACAAACATTTGAATGAAAAATATTGACATCAATAATTTAATGAGGGTGAGAATGCAGGTTATCAAAGTCACCCCGGAATACGAAAGCGGACTTGAAATTGAAATCATTTTTGGACAAATAGTTATAAGCAGGCAATTTCAGGTAAAACCATCCAGTCTTCTTCACCATACATCAGTAAATATTAAACTTGAAAAAATGGTGTCTACTACTAGCCTACACACGAGCTACCCGGTAGGGTGTCGAGGTCGGTCCGGCGATTCTGGTGAAGCCTGACGTCCGGTTCACTGGCGCCTCAACGACCCAAGCCCGATGCTATGTCGCATACTACTCAACTTATTCCCGACGATGGACCTAGTCTACACCGTCGGAGAGTTCCCCGGCGGCGGAATTTTTCCCGAAACCCGATTTGTGGTTTCCCGGCGGCGCTTTAGCCGGCGGCGTTTTAGCCAATGGCGCTACTTTGTTGGTCCCTTCTCCACTTCCTCTGCAGCTCGAAAAGTATACTCGTAACCGCTCTGTTGACAGAGTCTCAGATACGCTCGTCGAGGCACATATTTTCGACGATATTGTCCACTGTCATACCAGGCATACTCCTACGAACTTCTTCGAACCTAGGGCATTCAAATACCACGTGTTCCGGTGCCTCTTGCACGTCCTTTCTCAGCGTTGCACAGTGTTCGCAATGGTACCAAAACGTGCGTTTAATTAATGGTGCTCTAGGAGTTGATTTTAGCGATTTGGTGAGTTAGGAACACTTTTTCAGAATGGAAGCCCCCTTCTTTTGATGTATACTGAATTGCGATTAATTCACCTAAAAGTGTGATAGAAAATTTAATTCCACTAACTTTCGAGATAGAGGCATGATGTCAATGACAAAGTTTTAGAAAATTCTACTGCGAGAAAACTTGTTGAACATGCAAACTCTCCAAAATGTAATGGTGTTGAGATAAAGCGCGTTGTTTGTGGGAAGCACCCAAAAAATCATTTTTTCATTATAACTTTTTTTCTGAGATTTTTGCAATTCTTCAAATGTTTCATGAAGCTGTTGAAATTAAAAAAATCACAGATATTTGTCGAAGATGTCAACATTTTTAATTTCAGAACTTAAGAGTTATTAAATAAAGTGGGCTGGAAATACCGCCATTTGAACGTCAATTAGTAAGAGATGTGGAAATATATGGAAGACATTTCGATTCTATGAGAAAGACAGGGACAAGTACTATAAGAAAAAATAGTACTCACAACGGGCATCCACCGGCATATATATAAAAAATACTTTCCGGCAATGTATGTTTTGCATTTTGTAACAAAATAATTACGACTTTTTAAGTATAGCTTTTTTTAGCAATTGTTTCCATGTGTTATTCTATTCTATGAATATTCAAAAAAATTTTTTGGAAATGTCAAAGTACACATATGAATTCAAAACTCTCAGCTCTGTAGTCTCCAACTTACGAATTATTCATAAACTAACACAACAACAAAAGTGATCAACTGCTCAAAAAATTGTGACTGTCCTTACAAGAGTAAAAACCATTAAAAATAGTATTAGGGTTACTGCGCCCGAATTCATCTTTGCTCCTCTATTCATCCCACCCATTTGAACTCCTTAGTTAGAAAAGTATCTGCTATCTCTATTCAACGCTATAGCTCAAATGGTAGGATGAATAAGGGCACGTTGTAACTTACGCTTCGCTCAAACGCTAGCATTTTACATTTTCCAGGCAAAAAGTCTAAATGTACTGCTTCTTAGGAACGAAGCAAAGATGATGATACTTACTTAAGCGCAATCCAGTCACTCCAGAAGTATACTTTTTTAATTAGAGATGTTTAAAGACAAATAAGTTTTTAATACAAAAAGTTCAATAACTTTAGAGAGATTGAGATTTGATGGTATGTGTAGAACGATTTTTTTCTCCAAATATGACAGTCAATCACCCCTCGAGAGATTCTTAACCATGAAGCAAACACCCTGTATAGGTGAAAATATTTTTCTAAAAATTTTCTGGCAAGTCGGGCCTTAAATACTCTGACTACATAGTCGTGAAAATGATATTTAATACTCTTTGCTATGGTTCCTACTCATGAAAATACAGTAAACCTCTAGTGTTCACTTTCCAAATCCTGTTAATTTCTGAATAACTCGTAAGTTTCAGATAACAGAAATTCAAAGCTCACGATTTATATGTTTATTTATTACTCTCAATGATTTTTTAGAATATTCGACACATAGAAAAAAAAATCTTTAAAAAGGTAATGCTGAAAAAGTCGTAATTATTTTGTTACAAAATGCAAAACATACATTGTCGGAAAGTATTTTTTGTATACAGGCCGGTGGATGCCCGTTGTAAGTAGTATTTTTTCTTGTAGTACTAGTACAGTCTTTCTCATAGAATCGAAATGTCTTCCACATATTTCCACATCTCTTACTAATTGACGTTCAAAAAGGCAGTATTTTCAACTCACTTTATTTAATAACTCTTAAGTTCTGAAATAAAAAATGTTGACATCTTCGACAAATATCTGTAATTTCTTAATTTCAACAACTTCATGGAACATTTGGAAAATTTCAAAAATCTCAGAAAAAAGTTATAATGAAAAAATGATTTTTGGGTGCTTCCTACAAACAACGCGCTTTATCTCCACACCACTACATTTTGGAGAGATTGCATGTTCAACAAGTTTTCTCGCAAGAGAACTTTCTAAAACTTTGTCATTGACATCATGCCTCTATCTCGAAAGGTAGTGGAAATAAATTTTCTATCTCACTTTTAGGTGAATTAATCGCAATTCAGTATACATCAAAAGAAGGGGGCTTCCATTCTGAAAAAGTGTTCATTGCACACCAAATCGCTAAAATCAATTTCTAGAGCACCATTAATTAAGCGCACGTTTTGGTACCATTGCGAACACTGTGCATTGTCCCACTCTTGCAACCACTTAGCCAACGAGTCCGCTCGGACCAGTCTCCTTGCATTACGTGTATTTCTCCGCTGGTAGCATTCCACGTCCTCAGCCAGAGTTATGCAGATGGGAATCATCCCGGCAATTACGCAAACCGCCTCCGACGATATCGTTCTGTACGCACACGCGACACGAACAGCCATTAAGCGAAACTTGGTTGTCAACTTCGTCCGGTTCCGCTTTGAGTTCATTGCAGCACCCCAGGCCGGTACGCCGTACATCAGTATTGAGTATGATACACCCGCCAGGAGACGTCTCGTGCTGCCTCTTGCTCTTCCGAAATTCGACATGATCTTGCCAATGCGTTAGTTGTCCTCCCAGCCTTCTCACATACATAGTGGACATGCCTGCTGTAATTAAACCAATCGTCGACCATCACACCCAGGTGTTTCAGCGCGCGCATCGGTGGGAATGATTGTCCCCCGACACTGATCTCGACATGCTGGATTTTTTTACAGTTTCTGACCAGCACTACCTCGGTCTTATGGTGAGCCAGCTGCAACTTGGCGTCAGCCATCCAGGTTTCCACGATGCTTATTGTCTCTGCCGTCAACATCTCCACCTCCTCAAGTGTCTCGCCGCTTATCGTCAGGACAACATCATTTGCAAAGCCGACGATCTCAACTCCCCTGGGCAGTTCCAGTGTTAACACTCCGTTGTACATTATATTCCAGAGCGATGGGCCGAGTATGGAGCCCTGAGGTACTACCGCCGTGACCCTAGTAGACCTCTGCCCCATGTTCGTTTCGTAGACCAGTACTCGGTTCTGGAAGCAACTTTTCAGAACCTTACATAGATAGTCCGGAGCCCGGATTCATTGCAGCGCTACGACGATGACTCCCAACTAGCACTGTTGAACGCGTTCTTCACTTCTATCATTACCACGGCGCAGTAGCGATTACCCCTTCTCTTTTGCTTCAATGCTTTCTCCGCGTTCGCGATGACTGTGCGGATGGCGTACGTCGATATCCCTTTCCGGAACCCGAACTGCCTCTGTGATAGTCGTTCTCACTTTCAGCGTAGGTCGTCAGCCTGTTGAGGATAACCCTTTCCAGGGGCTTACAAAGAATATCCAGCAGGCATATAGGCCGATACGATGCTGGATCTCTTGGTGGTTTCCCTGGCTTTGGCAGCAACACCAGCTTCTGGATCTTCCATCTATCCGGAAAATATCCATCGTCCAGGCATTTCTGTAGGACTATCCTGAACATGTCCGGAAACGCCATTATCGCACTCGAACTCGATTGTCACCGGCATTTCCACCATCTGCATCAACGTAGGGTGTAGGTGGCCATGCGGTTGAGTCGTGCTTCGGGAAAAAAACCCCACGATAATTTTCAGTTTATCGGCACATATTTCGACTGGCATCATTGGACCCTTTACCCTGGCCATAACGATACGGTAAGCATTGCCCCAGGGGGTCTACTTCTCTGCAAAGCTCCTTGTAACAGATGGACTTGCTAAGCACTATCTCGCGTTTAAAAGCGGCCCTGGCAGCCCGCAATGTTACCTTACACTCTTCTCTGACTGCCTCAGATCTTGTTCTCTGAACGCGTATTCTGGCTTTTAGGCAGGCAGGCCGGAGAATGCTGAACCTATCGCTCCACCAGTACGCCGTACGCCGGTACTTCCTCGGCTCCATTTTCCTCGGAATTGTTACATCACATGCCCTCGCTACTGTTTCCGAAAGCTTATCGGCACTTGGAATTGGACACAAAATAGAATAAATTCACATCGTAAATATTCAATGCGCGTACTTTTTCGATCGATTTACTTCTTTCTATAACACTAAGCAAATCATCAAAAAAAACTTTTACGTAGTTTTACTTGTTCAAAAAATATATTGGTTGTAAAACAGAACATTCGAGCTGTTTGCTTCAGCAATCGGCCCAAAAAGATCGTGCTAATATAACACATAAATGATATTTATCAGAATGTCCATGTCTACTTTCTGTCAAAACTTACTTAGGGGTGCCGACAACCGACCAGTGCCGGCAACCGACCACTTTCCCCTAACTAACACGTGGTGAAGGATATAAATTATTGCTGGTAATATTGTTTGCTATCATACTCGGTCGAATTTCCACTCTTTTCTTGCGAGTGAATGAGAAATTTCAATTTAGAATTCCGATTCGCGTAGTGACCAAATAGCAGCATGGCGCCTATATTGAGATCGCAATGCAAGCAGGAGCGCTTTTGCTTGGATACTACGCCAAATTTATTAGAATTTGTTCAAAACTATAACATGATGCGGGACAAGAATCAACTAGAGATGTGGTGAGAAAGGTTAGAAGAGACGTTTGAAAATTTTCAGAGCAATCGTTTGCCGATGGATCTTTTAGAGGAAGATAGGTAAGCCTTGATAATACTTCGTTAGCTGGTGTCGAAGAAGGTGCAAGTGTGCTCGAAACTGAGATCAAAGCGGACGCCAGCCGTAAAGCACACGATGAGTTCGAGATGAATTATGTGAGGGTGAAAAGTTTTCTTCTTGCTGCCGAACGCACTTCATAAGAATAAAGTTGCCGGGTGTGCCTGTACGTCGCTCGTGGAATATCGTAAAATTCGCCGTGCCAGCGTTGTTTCTAGTGAACTCTCTAAATATCGTATTAAGTGCACTACAATTCGATTGATTAACCGGCTGACTGTAATTTTGCTGAAAGTGTGCCGGTTTGTTTGCTCCAGGAGAGATTATTGTCGTTTGCGAAGGTTTTTGTTTCGATCAGTACCATGCAGAATGCGTTGCACTAACCGTTTCGGAGGCACTAAGCTGCAATAAACATAGAAACATTTTTTGGATGTGTACTCCATGCGCAGATTTAATGAGCGATGCTAGGCAATTCAGAGCGTTTCGCGATAAAAGGCAGGCTTTGTCCGATGCTGATTCTTTTCTCCCCATCCGTGCTCCTTCTGTCGCTGTTCACACAGAATCGCAAACAGATGAAAATAGTTTAAACTATCACGACGAGTTAGGCAAACTGAAGCAACAAATTGCAGTCATACAAGAGTATGTCGCCGAGATTTCTCGAGTCCGTCACGATAGTACATCGGCACTAGAAAATTCACCAGATCTGTCATCGACAAGAATATTGCAAGGTACCGGTACCATATCAAGTAGACCTGTGCGCCGCCGCGCCACGCCGCCGCCGCCGGTAAATTTCAACAAACGCCGATGCCGAAATGTAGACCGGCGGCGCGCCGCCGACGCTTTTTTCTCACGCCGACAATCCGCGAACTCGAAAATCATTAGCTCATAATTTTATCCACAAATCTATGAACATTGTCTATGGTCCGAATATACGACGTTAACTGATTCATGATTTATCACATATTGATCTTTATTTGGTATTAGTGGTTGTGAATTAGATCACTAAGTTAACAAAGTCTTGATATTTTCTCGAAAATCATTACACGACACTCGGCATATAATTCATAGATCCATTCTTGCTTTGTCAACTGGTTATGATTGCGAGCATATAAGTTACAATTCACCATTCATGAAATGGTCCACACATTCAAAAAAAAACACATCCACTTTCAAGATATAGTTGATTCCTTATATGTTAGACACGATTCACCAGTCGAGCTCGTGAAACTGTTCATGATATAGTTCATAAAGTAATAAATCTTTCACATAATCTTAATATACTTACGTAAACAATTACAAAGAATTTAGACTATTATTCATGGATTATTCGCTCTACTCTTTGGTTTTGAAATTTCTATGTGAGCTATTGTGTACAATTGCTAGCAACCAGTCTCATAGGCGCGAGTATTACAAGGAAACTACTAGGACCTGTAATCAGGATTGCCACTATTTTTCAAAGAAAATCTGGCAGTTCAATTAAAAATATCTGGCAAAATCTGGCACTTGACAGCGACCTCATAGTCATCGAAATTTGGCATATATTTTAGTTTTCGTAGAATGTGCATCAATCGATTTTTGTAAAATTTGGGACATGTTTACCCAAATTTCCAAAATGTGTATGTAGCCGCTTCCAAAACTTAAAAATCTGACAGAATGAGAGATTTGTCTTTTTGCCTGGAAGCTGCCAAAACCTCTGGCTGTGCCAGATAAATCTGGCATAATGACATCCCTGCCTGTAACCCTGTTATTCTTTTGTTAAGATTCAGTGTAATTTTCGAAATTAAATGAAACTGCGCTGAGCACCAAAAATACATTACCTAGCCACAATTCATGTCCGTAATTAAGAAAACTATAAGACACGTGACTCTGTGTAAAAAATCCGACGGTAAGCTCAAGACTAAAATATCACGATAACACGACGAGAATTTACGAAAATCTTTGCACAATCGTTCAATTCTTTACTTTTTCAGTCAATAAAGCAAATATAAATCAATGTATCATCAAGTTATGAACTAGAATCATAAAAATATTAAACATATTCAAGTACAACCACCTACTAAACATTTGAGTATAATGGAATCTTTTTTTTTGCGTGAACTAGTTTTGTAAAAACACAAAAATTATTTTCAATACGAGGTTTATTTATCATTGATTGAATCGTGACCTATTTTGAATTTTTTTTCTTGAAGAATAGTTGGGCAGAGTGATCTTGACTTTTAGCGACGTTGGTGCACTGATGTGGCGATGCAGAGGGTAAGATTTCTGGTCGCATAAATTATAAATCGTGTCATCTAGCCCCACTCAAGAAAGATTTTCAGTGGCAGTTGCATCAGCCCGGTATCACAGACAAAGAGGACGTAACACGAGATGAATTTTCATCACTCGTAGGTAAAACGGTCGATTTAAATTACAAAAATGCGCAATATCAGCGAGCGTGGCGGTAGTGAAAAGATTTTGACACAGAGCTAAATGCGTTACTTAGTTTCTGCACCCATCCGAAAACGTTACCGTCTTTTTAATCTCATGCAAACAAAAAAAATTGGCTGAAAATGTGGAACTTATTCTTGTCGAAGTGAGCAAGGCGGGAGTGGTTCACAACCATTTCTTAAGTTACAACACGATGCCGATCTGTGAGTAAGCACATAATAGGATGTTAGTAAATTAATTGATTCGGTGTATCGAATCTGAATAGATGTATGCAATGGATTAGAATTTGAAGATCCCCGGAACTGCTGGAGAAATTGGCGGTGTGCAGGTGCAACGAAAACTAGAGATACGCTCAGACCATTTTCAATCAGACTTGTTTAATGATCAGCTTCAACCCAACAGGAGCTAAAACATCAAGTCGTGGAATTATTATGAATGATAATAACTGTATATTTAGGTTTCGTCAGGGTGCAGATCTGTATGATTCCAGCACATCGAGCATACTTTGCATTCAAGATATAAGCAAATCTTACGTTGAAAGATGCCATTCCATGTAGTGCCATGGAATCGAATATGCCTTATCATCGCGAACATTTGGTACTTACAAGAAGTAAAAGTAAACGCCAGCCTGTAAAATGAAGTAATCCCAGCAAAGTTCAGCCGGAATTGAACTGGAAATCTGGCTTGTTCCAGTTCGTACACGGGATCCAGTGGCACAACCGATTCTAACTAGAATCGGATGTGTTACTGTAGCAGGAATACAAACTGGAACCAGCCAGGATTCCAGTTCATTTCCGGCTGAGCTTAACTGGGATGTGTCTACCTTGAAAGGTGTCCTTACACGATAATTAAAAGTGATATTTCTGCGCAGTAATGCCATTAATAACGCCTCCTGTTAGGGTACCTGGTATCTGCGGGAGCGACGGTAAAGAAGACTAAATTGAAACAAAAACAATGAAACGACAACAAGAATTAATTTCCTCAAACAAAACAAAAACTGTTTTACCGTTGCTTAATTTCCCAAATATAGAACAATAAATAATTATTATGGATCATTGAAATACAGTCGTTACTCTGCATTCTTTAAATTTGTCAATTGCAATCATTATTTCATGCGAAGTCGTAGTATGCGACATCGACAATTTTTCTATTTCGTTCTTCAAATTTTACTACTGTAAAAATAGTTCCACCTTTCATTTATTATCTTGCATTTCGCAAGCAGGGTGGGCACTATTAGAGCATCAGTTAAAAAAATTTGATGTGGTTGCGAGAATTACATTTTGTGCAATGTGTTCAACAGATGTCGCTAGTACATTGTGGGCGATGATTTTTTTTAGAATTTTCTTCAAGCTGTAACGTCTGTTTGTATGTGCCTCATACAATAGAACCCGAAAATTTGGGAAAGGAATTGTACTGCCAAGATTTTTTTTAGTTACATAGGTGTCAATATTTGTTACGCCGACACACGCCGGCGCGCCGCCGCCGATAGGGTCCAACGGCGTGACGCCGCCAACGCCGCCGCCGGCCAAATATGTCGCTTACGCCGCCGCCGATTAAAAATGCATCGGCGCACACCTCTAATATCAAGATTTGCGCACTCTTCAATGAGAAGAAATTCTGCATCATCACTTTGCTGACTGTTCTTTACAAGAATAAAAAACACGGTGAGCGAGAATGAAATCGCCTGTATAGTAGCGGAGTCTTTAGGCAGTGATGCTGTCAGCGTCAAAAAGTTGGTACCCGAATGGAAGGATGCTGCATCAATGCCGTTCATCTCTTTCAAGGTGGGCGTCGACCTGAAACTAAAACGTAGAGCATTGTCTCCAACTACTTGGCCTCGCGGAATTTGTTTTCGAGAATTCCATGGGCACTTCAGCGTTTGGGAACCTTAAGGATTTGTTAGCGTTGTTTTTTTTTAAATATTTCATTTGGTTAATGTTGTTAGTGTTGAACTAAGCGTTTGTTTTGTTTATAATTGTATGATGTGTAATTAAATGTATGTATTGCAACTGTAACAATTTTAGGTTAAGAAATAGTTTGTGTGGTGCCTCGCACCAAAGATGGAACAATAAACAAACAACAACACTACCAATCCTCCACTAGAGATTCCAATAGTACTTCCCCTACGAATACTCGTAATCCTAACCATTTTAGTTGAAGAATCAAACTCCCTGAAGTCAAGCTCCCTTCGTTTGATGGATCCCTCACTGAGTGGTTCACGTTTCGGGACAGTTAAAAGCTTGATCGTTTCAAATCCACAGCCATCGGATATCGATAAGTTTTCTTACCTGGTCGCAACCCTTACGAAGGAAGCAAAGCGAGTTGTCGAATCAATTGAAATTACTTCTACAAATTGCTCCGTGACCTGTGATTTGCTGAAACGCCGTTTCGACAATAAAAAGCTGGTGGTCAAAACATACCTTGATTCGCTTTTTTCTGCAGAACCAGTCACCAGACGAAAATGCTACGATTCCCTCGTTAAGCTGATAGACGACTTCGAACGTAATCTGAGGATGATCGAAAAGATGGGGATAGACACAGAGGGTTGAAGCATCCTACTGGCTCACATGATTGAATCCACCTAACAGTGACATAGAACCCATATATTCATAACTGAACAAATAAATTTCTCATAACTTTCCGAGCTCTCGATCGAAGCAGTTCGTTTTCTGGTGCCGTGCATAAAGGGAATAAGAATATATATTGTCAGTGAAGGTCAACCATTGTTTGAGGCAGTCTTTGTTCGCCGGTGCCCAGGCGGGTGAAGTGAATACCAGAATAGCCGGCCACGTCTCTATATAAGCTAAGTATTTTTTTTTTCTTTCATTTCCCTTTCCCCGATCGGTCTCTACTTCTTCTCTTTCCCCTGAATAAAAATTTCATCTCTTGTTTACACCACGTGCTATCCTCGTGCCTAAATGGCCGAGGGCGAAGTAACATTGGATGGGAATGATATTCCCATGGATTTACCGGATAAACCCGAAATTACTCCCTCTCCTGATTCCCCCAGTCCTCCTCGCATTAAAACATACCCACCCAGTTCAAATGGACCCTGGGTGGTTTATTTCCGGCCCATCACGAAATCGCTTAATATTTTAGAGATCTCACGGGATCTGATTGCTAACTACCCGGCCGTAGCTCAGATAACACGTGTTAGAGCTAATAAGATACGCATATTAGTGAATGACCTCGACCAGGCAAACGAGATTGCTCGCAGCGAGAGTTTTACAAAGCAATTTAAGGCGTATGTACCTTGCATGGCAGTGGAGATCGATGGGGTCGTCGCCGAATCGGGTTTGATGTGCGAAGACGTGTTGAAGTATGGAGTTGGTTGGTTCAAGGACCCCTCACTTCAACATGTGAAGGTTCTGGAATGCAAGCAATTGTATTCAGCAAAAACTGAAAATAATAAGACAAATTATTCATTGTCAGGCTCGCTTCGGGTGACTCCGGGTCTCCCCTCCCCAACTATGTCCTCCTGGATAAGGTTCGTCTACCTGTTCGCCAATTTGTACCGCAGGTAATGAACTGCAGCAATTGCAATCAGCTGGGCCACACAGCCACCTGCTGTTGTGGCTCTATCGAGAATGATGTCCAACAGCTCGAAGGTGTGCGCCAGTAGACGTTGGTTACAGGCAGGCGTTGCCGTATCTGTCCTCAGGTACGGCGGCCCGTCATGGTCAAGAGCACTGAGGGTAACCAGTTACCTACAGAAACTGGAGAGCACCTACCGCGTGATGTGCCTCAGAGTGATATCTGCCTACCGCACGGTATCACACGATGCATCCTGCGTGCTAGCGAGCATGATGCCAGTCGGGCTGGTCATTCGGGAAGAAGTTTCGAGCTACGTGGAAATAGAGGAGCCCGCGAGCGCACCAGGGTGACCTCGGTCGCCAGATGGCAGCGTGAGTGGGATAACTCCTCGAAAGGTAGGTGGACCCACCGGCTGATACCTAACATATCGAGATGGGTGCGAAGACCCCATGGAGAAGTTCACTTCCACCTGACACAATTCCTGTCAGGCCATGGCTGTTTCCGACAATACCTCCACAGGTTCGGGCACGCGGAGGTCTCAGCTTGCCTGGACTGCCCAGGTGTAGACGGAGCTGCCGAACACATACTGTTCGTATGTCCTCGGTTCGACGTCGAAAGAAGAGCAATGCTTGACGTCTGTGGCTGGGACACAACCCCTGATACACTTATTCAGCGGATGTGTCAATCGGTGGAGAAGTGGAACGCAGTCTCGGCTGCTACCACCCAGATTGCCTGTAGGCTACAGGTAATCTGGTGAACCGAGCAACAGACGACGGGCACGGCTAACTAGTGATTGGTTAGTTGGAGCGAAAAAGACCGAGCGCAAAAAAAGGGAGTGAATGGTCTGTTCATTCTGAGGCAGGTTTGGCGCAGCGACTGGCAACCGCGTAAGGGGTAAACTCAGCCACCCCGAAGCAAGACAGAAGAGCGAGTGTATAGGCGTATAAGTGGACTGCCTCATGCCAAGATGGGAGGGTCGTAGCGTAGTATGTTGGGACTTAGCTATCGATGCCTCGTGGCGTGGCAGAGAAGTGAAAGGGTGAGCATCCAAGTCAGTCTCAAACGGTATGTTAAGGGTGAGCACAAAAGTCAGCCTCACATGGTATGGTAGAGGCTAGCACAAAAGTAAGCCTAGCAAGCAATGAAAAAGGTGACCACACAAGTCAGCCTCGCATGGTATGTCAGAAGTGGGACCTAAGAAAAATGTCCCACATGGGATGCCAGGGGGAGTGACAGAGGTATAATAGAGTGGCACGATCGAGAGTGAACCAGGTGATAGGGTGAGCACCCAAGTCAGCCTCACATGGTATGGGTGAGGCGAGCACAAAAGTAAGCCTAGCAAGGAATGAGTAAGGTGAGCATGCAAGTCAGCCTCGCAAGGAACGAAAAAGGTGAGCACAAAAGTCAGCCTCATGTGGAGTGTTTGAGAGTGAATCAAGGTGCGATAGAGAGAGCACCCAAGTAAGCCTTATACAGGACGTATGAACGCGTGAGTGAGAGTGAATGAGTACGTTAAGTTCAGCCATCCCCCCAGAAGTAATACCGAGAGGGGGAACGATGGCGGATGGCGGAGCCCAATGGAGTTTAGTCGGTATTAATGGCAGCGTCACCATTCGAGCCCGACACGCCCCCAGTACACCCCGTGTAGTAGCTTGGACACCTACCAATAGCACGTGTACTGGGCTAAGACGTAAATGTCTTCTCCATTGTAAAAAAAAACTCAGTCACCTATTATTGCAATAAGAAAAGGTGCGACAAATGCGAGGGAGAGCATGAGGATAACGCTTGCGGTAGAGAAACTGAAAAGTGTATTTACTGCGGGGGCCTTCCGCATGATCTTAAATCACGCCCCGCGTACAAACAGCACGGGGATAAAAAAAAAAATGCGCTCCCTTAAAGAACGCTCGAAGCGCTCTTATGCAGAAATTCTTAAGTATGCTTCGCCATCTGTCCCTTCCGAAAATTTCTTTGCTCTTTTGGCTGGCGTTGAGCAAGAATCTGACAACCCACAAGAGGGAATATCTTTGGTTAACCCAGGGGAATCCAGGAAGCAAAGAAATCTAGCCTCCCCTAGATTGCCTCGTAAGGGTGCCAAATGTCCCCTTTTTTCAAACAGATACTCAGTCCAATAACGAACTAATGAAATTTTCTGACATAGTGGACTTAATTTTCACAGCTTTCAATGTTACTGATCCTCTTAAAAGCATTCTGATACATTTTCTCCCTATGTTGCAAACATTTTTGAAACAGTTGACTGCTAAATGGCCCCTCCTTGCAGCGTTCGTATCCTTCGATGGCTAACTCATCAAACGAGGTAACTGAACCGCGAATCAAGCTCTCAGACTAAACCAGTACCCAGCGCGAATACCCATGGACGATCTCCCACCCTGTGGTGGGACAAAGAGTGCTCAGAGCTGTACGCGGAGAAGTCCACTGCATATAAGGTCTTCGGGAAGACGGGTTACCCGCTAGCTATCAACAGTACGCATCGTTAGAAAGGCGAATGAAGAGTCTAATGAAAGCCAAAAACGCAGTTATTGGCGCCGGTTCGTCGACGGGTTAACAAGAGAAACAGCGATGAGCATTCTTTGGGGAACGGCTCGACGTATGCGTAACCGAAACAGTACAAACGAGAGCGTGGAATATTCAAACCGTTGGATATTCGCTTTCGCCAAGAAGACTGTCCCGGTACAGAAAACGTAGCGCACCGAAGAATCTGCCTGACACTGCAAAAAGGCGCTTGTTGAATTTATTTAACAAGTTTCTTGAGGGTAACATTGTCCCTCATAACTGGAGGCAAGTGAAGGTCATCGCCATCGCAAAACCAGAAAAACCAGCCTCCGACCACAACTCGTATCGACCGGTTGCGATGCTGTCCTGTATTCAGAAGTTGTTCGAGAACATGATCTTGTTTCGCCTCGACAATTGGGTTGAAGCAAATGGCTTACTGTCAGATACACAATTTGGCTTCCGCAAAGGCAAAGGGACGAACGATTGCCTTGCGTTGCTTTCTACAGAAAGCCAAATGACCTATGCTAACAAAGAGCCGATGGCATCAGTCTTCTTGGATATTAAGGGGACTTTTGACTCAGTTTCTATCAACATTCTGTCAGAGAAGCTGCACCAGCATGGTCTTTCACCAATTTTAAATAACTTTTTGCTAAACCTGTTGTCTGAAAAGCACATGCACTTTTCGCATGGCGATTTAACAACATCGCGATTTAGCTACATGAGTCTTCCTCAGGGCTCATGTCTAAGTCCCCTGCTCTACAATTTTTACGTGAATGACATTGACGATTGTCTCGCCAATTCATGCACGCTAAGGCAACTTGCAGACGACGGGGTGGTCTCTGTTACAGAGCCCAAAGCTGCCGACTTGCAAGGACCATTACAAGATACTTTGGACAATTTGTCTGCTTGGGCTCTTCAGCTGGGTATCGAGTTCTCCACGGAGAAAACTGAGTTGGTTGCTTTTTCTAGGAAACGTGAGCCGGCGCAACTCCAGCTTCTATTAATGGGTGTAACGATCAATCAGGTCTTCACATTTAAATATCTCGGGGTCTGGTTCGACTCTAAAGGTACCTGGGGATGTCACGTTAGGTATCTGAAACAGAAATGCCAACAAAGGATTAATTTTCTCCGGACAATAACTGGACCATGGTGGGGTGCCTACCCAGGAAACCTGATCAGGTTATACCAAACAACGATATTGTCGGTAATGGAGTACGGGTGTTTTTGTTTCCGCTGCGAACATTCACTTCATCAAACTGGAGAGAATCCAGTATCGTTGCTTGCGCATTGCCTTGGGTTGCACGTACTCGACCCATACGATGAGTCGAAAAAATCGATTTTGGGAACTCTCATATCGATTGCTCATCCGATGCAACATACTGAACCCCTTGGTGATTGAAAATTTCGAGAGGCTCGTCGAGCTTAATTCTCAAACCCGATTTATGTCCTTGTACCTCGACTACATGGCACAGAGCATTAATCCTTCTTCGTATACTTCCAATCGTGTTCGTTTCCTAGATACTTCTGATTCTACTGTATTCTTCGACACATCCATGAAGGAAGAGATTTATGGAATCCCGGACCATATACGCCCGCAAGTGATCCCCAATATATTTTATAATAAATTCCGAGAAGTCGACTGTGACAAAATGTTTTACACTGACGGATCAAATCTCGATGGGTCCACTGGCTTCGTTATCTTCAACAATACTATCACCGCTTCATTCAAGTCAATGATCCTGCTTCAGTTTACGTCGCAGAGTTAGCTGCAATTCAGTACACCCTTGGGATCATCGACACTCTGCCCACTACTACTCACTATTTCATCATTTCGGACAACCTCAGATCTATCGAGGCTCTTCGAGCGGTAAAGCCTAAAAAGCAATTCCCGTATTTTCTGGGGAAGATACGGAAGTCCTTGTGTACTTTATCTGAAAAATCTTATCGGATTACCTTTGTTTGGGTCCCCTCTCATTGCTCTATCCCGGGCAATGAAAAGGTCGACTCATTAGCAAAGATGAGCGCATTAAATGGTGACATATACGAAAGACCAATCTGCTGCAACGAATTTTTTAGTAATTGTCGTCAGAGAACACTCAACAGTTGGCAAACCTCGTGGAGCAATGGTGAACTTGGACGATGGCTACATTCGATTATCCCAAAGGTATCAACGAAGCCTTGCTTCAGGAGGATGGATGTGGGTCGGGATTTTATTCGTGTAATGGCCCGACTTATGTCCAATCACTACACCTTGGATGCGCATTTGCGGCGTATTGGGCTTGCGGAAAGTAGTCTGTGCGCTTGTGACGAGGGCTATCACGACATCGAGCACGTTGTCTGTGTATGCGCCTGGTATTTGGACGTCAGGTCTCAGTTAAAGGATTACCTTCGGGCCCGAAGTAGACCACCCAATGTCCCAGTCCGAGATACGCTGGCAAATTGTGATTTCCCCTATATGTCCCTTATTTATACTTTCATAAAAACGATAAATATCCCAATTTAGCCCCTCTCTTTTATTTCTCGTTTTTAGAAGTTTCCTCCTGCTTTGTGGAACCGATCAGCTCCAGAGTGCCACTATGTAACCGCCGTCGCCCTTACCACTACGGAAACTGAAGCGAGAGCGACTCGAGATCCGATGACTTTTGAAGGATTCCCCGCGGGTCCGAAGAATACCATCCGCCAATCCGACCTACTAGACTAAGGCGCTAATTTGTTTCGCTGATCTCCCGTTTGCCCGAAAGTTGCAAGTTTTGCTCTTCTCTCCCGGTCACCATCTACGCCCTCTCTCCTCTGTCCTTGATACAACTGCTACTACACCGATTTTGGAAATAAGCCCCTCTCTGAATATCTTGACCAAGCATAAGTCTCCGATAAAAATCAAATTTGTATTCCGTATTCCTAGTTGTAAGATAGTTGTAATTTTTACTCTTTGTCAAAACTATTGTCCCCCCATCTTGTAAATAGAATTGTATCCCTAGTTTTATAACATCTGTGAAATTTCTCATAATATTTGTTCCCCTTTTGTGTACCAAACTATATTGCTAGTTTTAAGATAGCTGTAAAATATTTCGTAAAAAACTATTATTATTGAATTCCTGGTTTTTAAATTTTTCATAAAAAAATCTTTTGCCCCCTGTATATAGAATCTTATTTCTAGTCTTAAGATAGCTGTAAAATTTTTCTCTTTTATAAAAAATATATTTCAACATTGCTTCCTAGTTTTAAGATTTACAAAATGTAAAAACAAAAGAATTTGGCACCGCCAAACTAATGCATTTGTGCCTATCAAATAAACGAAATGAATATAAAAAATAAATTTCTCTTCTAAACATGAAAAAAAAATTATCTTAACCCTCGCAAACATATGCCACGTCTAACAGATATTCGTTTCCAAATTTTTGTCGTTATTATTAAAAATTTTCTTTGAATTCAGGATAATTTATAGAAAATAATAGTGTTATTAGCAGTACAGTATTTGTTGAAAAATATTTTCATCAGTTCGTTTCTAACATCAACAAATTCAGATTGAACCATTTTGTGCGTGACGAATGTCTAGTTTTGGTAAGTTAGGGAATTTGTATTTCGAAACACTATTTGAGTTCACGAGCAAACGACTAGTCATGAATAAAATCTCGCTCTGCTGAAAAAACAACGATATCGAATAATAGTAGCGCTATATTTCGTTTTAAGGAAAAAAAAGATGGGTGGGTAATGTCAGAGACATAACAGGAGTGAAGTAGAATACAATTAGGATTACTTCTATGAATATGTAGGTTATAACCGGGATTTCCGGAAAAGGAAGACTTCTAATTAATTCTTCATAAAAATAATGGTGGTCCTGAAAAGGACCGTTTATGTTCGCTTTGGCGAATATGCGCTGGATTCGATTCTCGTTGGATGCTGCTGACTTCTGCTCTCTATTTCCGGATTGAACTATTGTCCATGGGTGCGATACTGACATGATTGGTGTAGCTGTAGCGTTATAAACCGTTTATGGTTTCTTTCTGCATCGTATAATGAAAATATTAAATTGCTGGATCAATTAATGAAAGATGGCGTTTGGTCACGGGTTTCTTACAATAATATTGTATTGCGTCTACCACCTGCGTTTCAAAGGTCTTTTAGAGCAAAAAACACTAACAATATTATCTTTGACAAGTTGACTTGAACATTTGAACGGAAGACGCAACGCACTGATCTATCTCAGCCGGTCCCCGCGCACATCACTCATTGCTCAGTCTGTTAGTGATGTGTGAGGGGACCGTCTCAGGTAGACAAGTGCGTTTCGTTTTCCGTTCAAATGTTCAAACCAACTTGACAAAGATAATATTGTTAGTGTTTTTGCCCTGAAGAGGAAGGCATAGATCTTCGAAACGCAGGTGATAGACGCAATACAATATTATTGTAAGAAACCCGTGACAAAACGCCATCTCTCATTACTGAAAACAAAGTGATCTTTCATCTTTCTATCGGATCAATTAAAGAAAGTATTGGCCTGTTATATGAGAAGTACGACATATATCTTCGGCTTTTTTTTTGCAGTTTTTGACAAACACTAGATCAATGCATGTACCTTCACGTGTAGTAGTTTGTGAAGGATCAGTAATAAGACGAAGCTTGAGGCATTCATTCATGAAATGAATAAATTTCATGTTTTCCTGCTTTGAAATGCTTATGTTAAAATCTCTGTGGATATGGATATTTTGCCGAGCATAAGGAAAAAAATTATGTGTAACGAAAAATTGTTTTTCTGTAAATGTTGTATCTGGGGAAATGTATACAGCAAGCAGCAACGTTTTAATACCTTTTAGCATAACTTCTGCTGCACAAATATCACCATTATAATCCGCCAGATAAATTCGCGTCATGCTCTTCACTGACTTGTTCAATTTCATGAACAATGGCCATAGTAGATGCAGTGGTCCTTTGATAAATTGCAACACCACCAGCTCTAGAATTAGGACCAGTTAGTTCAACCAACTCTCACTGAGGGCTACAATGTCGACTGTGGTTAGTAAGCTGTCCGTTGAAAAATCTGAGAAATGAGCATTCAAACTATGGACGTAAAAACTATCAAGCTGCAATATGATCTATCGCTCCACTAAAATTCAGTAATCACTGTTAATAATCGGCAGCTAATGATTTGACAGGCGTACTAGCTCTGTTCTCAATTCAGTCATTCGGGGTGAATTACTACCCTTAGAGTGGTGATAGTTGAAATTATTTTTCGAGTAAATAAAAAATATGGGTCGGAAATGTCTGCGACATAAACAGAGTGTCGTGACTACACTTAGGGGCGTTAATTCAAATTTAAAAATATATTTAAACATTGTTACCTCCTAGTTTTAAGATATACAAAATGTAAAAACAAAGTAATTTGGCACCGCCAAGCTAACGCATTTGTGCCTATCAAATAAACGAAATGAATAAAAAAAATAAATTTCTCTTCTAAACATGAAAAAAATATTTATCTTAATCCTCGCAAACATATGCCACGTCTAACAGATATTCGTTTCCAAATTTTTGTCGCCGTTATTAAAAATTTTTCTTTGAATTCAGGATAATTTATAGAAAATAATAGTGTTATTAGCAGTACAGTATTTGTTGAAAAATATTTTCATCAGTTCGTTTCTAACATCAACAAATTTGGATTGAACCATTTTGTGCGTGACGAATGTCTAGTTTTGGTAAGTTAGGGAATTTGTATTTCGAAACACTATTTGAGTTCACGAGCAAACGACTAGTCATGAATAAAATCTCGCTCTGCTGAAAAAACAACGATATCGAATAAAAGCGCTATATTTCGTTTTAAGGAAAAAAAGATGGGTGGGTAATGTCAGAGACATAACAGGAGTCAAGTATAATACAATTAAGATTACTTCTATGAATATGTAGGTTATTAACGGGATTTCCGGAAAAGGGAGACCTCTAATTAATTCTTCATTAAAATAATGGTGGTGCTGAAAAGGACCGTTTATGTTCGCTTTGGCGAATGATGCGCTGGATTCAATTCTCGTTGGATGCTGCTGACTTCTGCTCTCTATTTCCGGATTGAACTATTGTCCATGGGTGCGATACTGACATGATTGGTGTAGCTGTAGCGTTATAAACCGTTTATGGTTTCTTTCTGCATCGTATAATGAAAATATTAAATTGCTGGATCAATAGACCTTTCTCGTCCGACCTAACCCCATTTTTCATATTTTTAATCGAAAGATTGCACAGGAGCTATCGTGATTTTTTGATGATTTTTTAAAATTTGAAGAATGCAAGAATGTTGAATATTTTTTTCACCTTTGTAAGAATGGTGGGACTCAAAATGTGTGTTTAGGCTGCACTGTTTTGTATATTTTTGCTTGAGTTCTTGGCAACGCGGTAAATGAAGTGGTGAGTTGCGGTACAAAATTCATTTATAATGTAAACAAACTAAAGTGAACCTCTCGCTGTAGAACATTGCATGAAAATGTTTAACCTCACTTTTTTGACAGTTCGGAGAGCTTGTTTCCATGGTCTTGGATTTTTTTTTAATTCGATCGTAATATGAAAAACTTGGTTTGGTTCGCTGCTAAATGTTAACACTTTGTAAACAAGCTCGCTCAGCTTACTTCTTACACATGATTCGTTGAAGTAAGCAATTTCTAGCCAAACATTTGAAAAAGGCCTACTGCCAAATGCATACAAATTGAATTTTTATGTTCTCCATTAAATCCAGAGACAGAACCTGCTGATAGATATTGTCTTCTTCTTTTTTGTTCATTTTATATTTTGTCTCGCATAGCCACTCTTTCTGCCTTATATATTTCAAATGGACTGGCTGTATTTCACAGTCCCCCCTGGCTGCATTTGACGTTAGGTTTTTTCACATCCGCACGTCCCGTCTCAATTAAAAACTATCTATCCGATCATGTACATAACGCAACAATGGATTATGAAGAGTTTTAATAACGATTCTATCACACTTTATAAAAGGGCCTGGCTCATATAAAAGTCCTAACTAGCAATACATTTATTATAAAATGATTATAAAGGATTATTATAACTGATTACAAAAAAAAATTTAAAAGCAGTGGAATCCCAAATAAAAAAATATTATACACGAACTTTAACCCATATAGTGCAATGATTCCACATATTGTTTGGATGATACCCTGAACAGGTCGTTAGGCTCTTGAATCATAAGATGTTTATTAGGGATACCTACTCAATGAATTAAGGGATGATGTAAAGTACTCAAACCGAAGGTAATTTTGTTTTACCATTTTGAAGGCAAGGCAACAATGGACCTCTTCTGTAATGAACAAAAAAAGTATTTTTCAGTCACGCAGAGTTACACATACGAGCGTTCCAAGAGTAGATGTCAAACTATTTCCACGCGGAGCGCCACGGCGAACATGATAACTCTCCATCAAGCATTGCATTTATCGCTCATATGAGTAAATGCGCCCAGATAGTTTGCTACTATGACAATAACACTCACACAACTTCTCCGGATAAATACAACGTGTTATTTGCATTCAAGTCGTCGTTACAGTTCGGTCGCGTTTCCATTTGCGCCGTTTAAAGTTTAACCGTGCGTGTTTTAATTTGTATTGTTTTCATTTATCATTGCTGCGTAAGTAAAACATGCCGTGCGCGATTAATAATTGTACAGTGAGTGACGACAAACATGTGTGGTACTGCCATGGATCATGCGGGAAAAAATTCCACGCTGCAGGCGTTGGTGCTCAGAGGAATCATGAGCAAAGAATACTAACATACATGCTGCCAATATGCTACGAGTGCCAGAAGCGTCTCGTGATGGAGTTAAATTTCGATAAACTGTACAAACAACAACAAGAAGCCATCAACCTCAACAAGCTAGTTATGGAGTCGAATCACAAACTCACATCCACATTTAGCAACTTCAATGTCCGAGATGGATTTGAATGTATCGAAATGCTCTTAAACGAGTTGAAAGGCGAAATTAAAACAACTGCAGCTAATCATAATAACGCGGTTGCACACATAGCCAAAACCTCGGAGTTGTGGAATGAGCTGGCTGCTTCCAACAAAACTGGCAAAACTGATGTCGTTGCCACAAAAAATCACTTAACATCATTATTCGACATATCGATGAAAGCTACGAAAAACAACATCGCAGCCTATGTCAATGAACTGACCACCGATATGACACGCGAGTTGAAACAAATTTGTTCAGAAATTGAAAAGGTCAGCAGCGTGATAACTGACATGGCTAACAACTGTTCGGCACAGAATATGAGTTATGTAAACCCAACTTTCACGGATGATATTATCGATGAGTTAAAGCAAATTTCTAGCGCAGTAAACTCACTGGAACAAAAGACTGTTGCTTCACCCACAACAGATTCCTCCCCTAGTTTAGAGGCTGAGATGTCCGTCGAGGCAGCCAGTAACTCAGGCTGGCGTTTCCTTGGCAACTCTAAGGTATGGAAGGCTGATTGGTCCGAATACGACGCACGTAAATTGCGTCGTCTCAATCAACAAAAAGCGGCGGAGAAAGCAAGAATAAAGAAGAAACGGAATAAACAGAGGCCCGCTAATGCACTTGACACCACCCGTAACAGTAATAATAATACCAAGCGTCGCAAGAATCACGGTTACAAGCACCACACAATTTTCGACAAAAATAACGGATGTGATTACAACCACAGCAGATTTGCGTACCATGATAACAAACGCCGCGACATCGACAATCTTCCGTTGGATAGAGAGCTACTGGCTGAGGCAAAGAAACGTTTTTCGAGGCCACCTTCAACTTCGTTCAGACCTACCATTGCATTCCAGAGAGGCGATGTTTTAAACCCGTGCCCTACCGACCAACCTAGCACCTCACATCGAACAGCTGCTGCCACACCTATGTACCCCTCCGGAATTGGCGCCTGTCAGTGTTTTTGCCGCAATCGACGCGCTCATTAGAGCAAGATAATAATGAATTGACAAATCATATTGCGATTCAAGATTTAGAAGAGGTAGAGCTAGGTCTAATTAATTCCCATTCAACTAACACTTCTCCAAGAGAATCTCAGTCAAGAACAGAAATCTTGGTCTATTGCCAAAACTTTAACCGCATGAAAAGTGCAGCTAAGATGAATGTGATTCAAAACAAAATATTAGGTTGTCATTATTCCGTAATTTTAGCAACAGAGACTAGTTGTGACGAAACAGTGAGAAGTGAAGAAGTTTTCGGGAGCAATTACAATGTCTTTAGGGATGACCGTGATTGGTAAGAAGTCAGGAGGGGGAGCTTTGAGTGCGATTTCTGCAAAACTAAATGCAGAAGTTATCAAAACTATAAAATCAAAAGAATTCGAGCATGTGTGGGTGAAAGTACATGTTAAAGACGAAACTCACGTTTTCGCTTCGGTGTATTTTCCTCCAAATTTTGCTCGAAAAACGACTTACGAAAAGTTTTATCATGCTGCTGAATGCATTATTAATAGTCTTTCCCCGCACGTAAAAGTTCACATATATGGCGATTTCAATCAACGCGGTATTGATTTCATACCAGATGCTGATAATGAGAGCATCCTACTTCCTGTTGTAGGGGAAAATGAAACTTTGCAGTTCATTTGCGATAAATCTGCCAGTTTAGGACTTAATCAAATAAATCACATAAGAAATCAGCGACATTGCTATTTAGATTTACTAATGACGAATATAGACGAAGACTTCTGTGTAACGGAATCACTTACTCCCTTATGGAAGAATGAAGCTTATCATACAGCCATTGAGTTTTCTATATTCTTGCATGTTAACGACAGACCTGGTGATAGTGAATTTGAGGAGGTATTTGATTACGAGTCCGCTAACTATGAAAGCTTGAGGCAAAAAATTAATGCAATAAATTGGCAAATGATTTTAAGAAATGAAGAAAATGTTGAAGCTGCCGTAGACATCTTCTACAAAATATTATTTGAAGTCATTCACGAAGATATACCATTGAAAAGAAGAAGGCGTCATTATAACTCAAAACATCCCATCTGGTTTAATAGAGAAATCAAAAATTTAAAAAATCGTAAGCAGAAAGCACACAAAATCTACAAAAAATACAACAGCGAAGATAACTTAACAAACTATTTAAATCTATGCGATCAATTGAACCTTGCCATTGATATCGCGTTTGAAGAGTACAATGCAAGAACAGAACGCAATATAAAAACTTGCCCAAAAAACTTCTTTAATTACGTAAAAACTAAAATAAAATCGGATCATTTCCCAACAGAAATGCATCTTGATGGAAAGGTAGGCGATAACTCAGAGGAAATCTGCAATCTTTTTGCAACATTCTTCCAGGAAGTTTACACTACATTTTCAGAGAAGGATCGAGAGCGTGAATACTTTTCATTCCTCCCAGAACTTTCAAGAGATATTAACATTAAACAGATAAAAGTACATACAATCATGGATGCCTTAAAAAACTTGGATAGCTCTAAAAGCCCTGGACCTGATGGCGTTCCACCGGTGTTCTTAAAAACTTTGTCAATAGAACTAACCGCTCCTTTATTTTGGCTTTTTAACATGTCTCTAGAATCAGGTTGTTTTCCTAAAACATGGAAAAGCTCTTTCCTAGTTCCAATTTTTAAAAATGGTAAAAAAACCGATGTGCGTAACTATCGTGGAATAGCTATCATCTCGTGCATTCCCAAGATTTTCGAGGCGATTGTTAATGAAAATTTATTCCACCAAATCAAGAACAGAATTACCCATGTGCAACATGGTTTTTTCAAAGGGCGTTCTACAAGTACAAATCTATTCGAATTCATTAACTACACATTAACAGCAATGGATAACGGAAACCACGTTGAAGCTCTTTATACAGATTTTAGCAAAGCATTTGATCGCATCGACATACCCATGCTACTTTTTAAATTAGAAAAAATAGGGTTTGAGCCAGGACTTCTTACATGGGTACAATCATATCTTACAAATCGTGAACAAGCTGTTAGATTTAAAGGGATAAAATCAATCCCAATTCAAGTTACATCAGGAGTCCCTCAAGGGTCTCATTTGGGCCCGCTATTCTTTATTTTATTTGTTAACGACATCTCCTTCATTTTAAAAAATGTAAAAGTTCTTATATATGCTGATGATATGAAACTATTTTTAGAAATAAGAAATGGTGAAGACTTTCAGACATTTCAAAACGAAGTAAATATATTTTATACATGGTGTAATAAAAGCCTTCTGAAACTGAATGTAAAAAAATGTAATTCCATAACATTGAGTAGAAAGAATAATATACAGAACAATAGAGTCTTATTGGGAAACCAACAAGGAGAAAAGTGTGACAGAATAAGAGATCTAGGAGTTATTATAGATTCCAAAATAACATTCATAGATCATTATAACACAATAATTAACAAAGCAAACAGCACACTAGGTTTTATTAAACGCTTCAGCTATAATTTCCAAGATCCCTACACAATAAAAACATTATATGTAGCCTATGTGCGTTCAACACTAGAATATTGTAGCACAGTTTGGTCGCCTTTTTCAGCAACGCATGCAAACCGGATAGAATCAGTACAAAAGCAGTTTTTGATGTTCGCTCTTCGTAAACTAGGTTGGACTGGACTACATTTGCCATCTTATGAAGCACGGTGCATGCTAATTGACATTCAAACCTTGAAAGATCGTCGTGAATTTTCTATGGTATCATTTGTAAACGACATTGTATCACATCGTATTGATTCAATCGAACTTCTATCGAAACTAAATTTTTATGCTCCTTCTCGACAACTACGTAACCGCAGCATCTTTTGTACTATTCGCCATCGCACTAATTACGCCAAGTTTGGCCCTTTAAACCAAATGATGAATATTTACAACAAACATTGCGAAAGCATTGACTTCACTATGTCGAAAACAAAACTTAAGCAGCAGTTTAAAGTAAGCCAAAATTTTAACTAGTGTTAAGTTAGTTTAATAATTATTGTAAGAAACCGGTCTACATCTGATTGACGACTTGAAATAAATAAATAAATAAATAAATAAATTTCTCGGGATAAATAAAACAGCCGGAGAATGAGTGAATGATGTTTATCGCGGTATCCTCTTTGCGTTCTCTGCTTTGCTGTCCTTATTCCAAAACACGAAAAAACAAGTCTATCATACTTCTTTGTAATTAAGTGTATTTTTTAAAGTTTTAAGGTTGCACAGAGAATGCGCAAAATTCGCAAACGAAAAAAGCAGTTTTTTTCAACACCGTATGTCAGATCTTCATAAAAATCAATCAGCGTATGTAGAATGTTGTTACAGTACTGCTGATTGATTTTTGTGAAGATCTGACATACGGTGTGGAAAAAAACTGCTTTTTTAGTTTGCGAATTTTGCGCATTCTCTGTGCAACCTTAATTGATTTCCACGAAATTAAAATTTTATCACCTTCTCCGGTGAGAAGGAAAAAAGTCAAATAAGTTTTATCCGGAAAATCATTCTCACGCTATTTGTGGAGACGGAGAATTTTGCGACTCATCTTATCTCGGAAAAGTTGGACATCGGATAAGCTTCTTCTCGCGTGAGTGAGAGAGAATTACAATGCCTGCTCTCCATAAAATTGTCTGAAACAGGAAATTTAGTAAGATTTATAAAGTTTCGACTTGTAGTTCTCCGGAAAATGGCATCATAAAAACTGAAATAGCTTATATATTAATGTAACAATCGCTCACTTTTCTTCAAAATAATGTGGAGAAAGCTTTTTTTATTCAGTTTTCCGTGGTTCATCGACTTACTACACATATTATGCATTCTCATTAAAATATGATGTCAATCCGCTGAATAGTTTATGAGGCATCGTGTCTGCCAATTTGAAAAATGCGGTTTCGAAACAAACCTCTGTTTAATTGTCGATAGATTGAAATTGCAGCAAATACGCGCGAGGAATGCATGGCTGTTTAAAGCAAAAGAAGTTCAGCGTGGCCACCGATTTTTTTACTCACTACAACAGACCCCCCATTAATCGAAACTACAACTGCTTTTGGCCTAACTTTTCCATAATTTACATATAGAGCCAATCTGATTTTATAAAGTTCAATAAGGGCAATAGGGTCATCAAATCAGGTTTAACTTTTATAACTTTTGGTGTAATATCAGACCTTAAAAGAATTTTCTTGCAATCAAACGAAATAAAACAGTATCAGCTTTTTAAATAGGATCATAATGAATTTGACCAAAACTTCTTTTGCCTTTTTTCTCTATGTTTACGTTTGGCATTTAGGCCTTTTTCAATTGTTCGGGTAGAATTCAGTTTATGTTTTCGTTGTTAATTTGTTAATTTATTGTCAACTATTGTACACGGTAACCTGTTGTTGCGATCAATTTATTTTGGTTAGCTTTGTTGCTGAATTACAAGGTTAGTTACAATGCATTTTGATAATATATGGTAATTGATGACCTTTACACCCCATTCTAGGTCCGCACCAGTTGCAACTGTTTCACTCCGTCCGGCGATGGTCCAGCCTGCACTGCACTCGGTCGTCGGTACCTCAATGGCAACCACCAACCAGAGATTTGGATTAAAGGCTAAAACGTCAGCTACGGCCGGTGGTGTGGCAATCGGTTTTGCCGTCGGTCACAACATTGGACATGCCCTCGGCGGAATATTCAGCGGTTCCGATTCGAAGGAGGCAGTTCCAGTAGCAGCCTGTCTTCGATTCTGCAATTCGCTCCGGTTTGTGACGAGGCTAACACTCCGACAAGACCATGCTCGAGGGAGATCAAACGGTTCTGCTCCTGTGCCTAAGGACAGGCCGATTTGACCCTGCGCGAAGGTTTCAACGGCTCAGGTATAAGAAACAGTCCCGCAGAATAAGATACGTAGCAAAATTATCCAAAGAATAAGAGCTGGCAGCTGAAGCGAAGTAACACACATCATTACATGCAGAGAAGCAATATACAGAACACAGCGTAATTCCTCAAAATTTTCATAGCGGAATTTAGTCAACCGAAATTGTAGTCATCAGTCGAGAGAGAGAGAGAGAGAGAGAGAGAGAGAGAGAGAGAGAGAGACTGATAGGGTATCAGCAGCAGCCAGGAATTAGCTGTCGAAATCTCGCAGCGGTTTTGCGTATCCTAAAGTGAAGTAGAGTGCGTTAAGTTATAACAAATATTGGTTAACAATGGTAGACTATTACAAACTGCCGGATGTGACCTGAACCGCCACCGATGTGGAAATCAAAAAGGAGTACAAAAAAACTAGCGCTACAATGGCACCCAGATAAAAATCCAAACAATCCAGTAGAATCTAATCGGCCATTTAAGGAGATCCCCGAAGCATATGAGGCGCTATCAGATGAGAAAAAACGTCGAATCTATGACCAGTACGGCAAGGAGGGTCTGATGGCCAACGGTTCCGAGCGGTACCACCATAACACACGGCACTGGCGGTGGTATCGGTTCCCACAGCATGAAGTAACAAGTTACTTTACGCTTGTCCGGACATGCCGTAGACTCAGGTGATTCGCATTTCTAATGCCAAAAGACCCTGACTCCTACGGTAGCAGACAAAAGGTTAAGTCGCCGGTGAGCTCTAAGCTCGCATATATGATCCTTCCACGCTTTTCTAAACTTTCTCCCTTCAACACCTTGCTCTCCCTTGAGTACTATGGCTCTAAATATTGAAAAATATACTTCATCTTCCAGTCCCTTGCTAATTAAATGCCGAAAAAACTGTTGGAGGTGGTATCCACGACGAGTTTGATATCTTTGACGGATTCCCGTTTACGTTCCGCAACCCAGAGGAGGTGTTTAGGAAGTTCTTCGGTGGCTAACCGTTTGAGGAGTTTTTCAGTGTAACATACCACCATAATTGGCGCCGGTCGAATGAAATCAGCAATGGACTGCGACTTTCACACCCGCAGAACGTAATCAGTTCGCCGTTCATGAGCTTCAACCCTAGATCCAATGGCGCACCGAGGTAGCGGTGGCGGTTTCACCTCGACATCGGAGTTTAGCGTCGGCAGTGGTCCGGTGAAGCGGACGTCCACCTCGACAAAAAAATCTATTTACTTATTGCTAATACTTGACTACCATGACAAATCATTCATGCAATGTAAATAAATAAACAAAGCGATCATCACATACTAAAACGTCCAAATTTTCTGCTTCTTAACACCGGTGCTAAGAAGTGTCCGAACATTAAACACACTTTTCTCTCAAAAAATATGTTTCCGACCAATTCTTCAGTGATTTAGCAGGGTAGGTAACATTCAAGTATTAGCTGGCAGATTTTACATTTTATTTACCTTTGAATCGATAAAAAGTGATGCGCACTGTTTGGAAACGAGGATAATCGATAACGCAAAGGTTAACTTTCCGGTTGATCGGCAACGACTAAAGGCTAGTTTACAGTTATTAAAACGTGTCACGGGATTTGGGTTCCTGTGTATTTTAAATGCAGCTCGGGATTTCAAATCCCATGACGGGAAATGAGTCTACATAAAAATGAGTTTTCCTGAAGTGTAAACCCAACCGCGGGAAACATCACGGGATTTTAAAACTCTCCACACAGAAATCCGGCCGGGAACAATTTCAACAAAAAATTATTTCCGACGGGGAAAATAGTATTTTCATAAGGTTTGTAATTTGCTGCAAGTTTGATACTGTTTTTATTTTTAAGAAAGATCAGAGTTTATGGTTTGACAGTTTGGAGAGATCTCGACGGGAAATTTTCCCTGATCAAATCCCGTGACCCATTTCTCGAACTGTAAACTAAACTTAAGGACATTCGCAGCGCATACGTTTAGCTTATCAGAGGGAAACAGTAATAGAAATAAAAAGATCCGTTCACCGATGGTACTCCCGGTCGGAAGTGATTGAAATTGTTGATCAGAACTCAATATATCTCCGTGAATCCATACTAGTGCGCTATCGAAGCAACGGATCAGTGTGAAGCGTGTAAAGAATGTTGATTTTCTTTCAAAAAAACGAAAATAATGTTTTTGACAGGTATATGAATGAATTATTTTAGCATCAGTGATGCCAGGTCTATTAAGCAATAGCCTGCAGTAAAAATATAAAAGTCTGCAGATTGCTACAAAAATCTTCAATAAATTTGACATAGAAATGTAGTGTGTTGATATTTTAATTGATCAAAAATGTTGAAGGCTGGTTAAAATTAGCTGGCATAGGCTTTGTTCTGCAAAATAATTGTAATCTGCAAAAGATCTGCAACGAAATTGCAAAATCTGCAGATTTACTAATATGTATGCAGATCTGGCATCCTTTTACTATTCCCCACAGTAAATTCATCCATATGGTGTAAAAATACGGGGAAACAAGGCAAGATAGGTATTCAGAATATGGGGTTAAATGAGCAGTTCGCACTATTTTTTATTTTTTCAATAGTTACAGGTACCGAATCATCGCGGCAATATGCAGTAACGAATCGGGGATAAAAAAGGAAGCATTCTAGCGTATAAAATTTTTTGACAAGAAAGGTCTATTAATGAAAGATGACGTTTGGTCACAGGTTTCTTACAATAATATTGTATTGCGTCTACCACCTGCGTTTCAAAGGTCTTTTAGAGCAAAAAACACTAACAATATTATCTTTGACAAGTTGATTTGAACATTTGAATGGAAGACGCAACGCACTGATCTACATCAACCGGTCCCCGCGCACATCACTCATTGCTCAGTCTGTTAGTGATGTGTGAGGGGACCGTCTCAGGTAGACAAGTGCGTTTCGTTTTCCGTTCAAATGTTCAAACCAACTTGACAAAGATAATATTGTTAGTGTTTTTGCCCTGAAGAGGAAGGCATAGATCTTCGAAACGCAGGTGATAGACGCAATACAATATTATTATTAGAAACCCGTGACCAAACGCCATCACTCATTACTGAAAACAAAGAGATCTTACATCTTTCTATCGGATCAATTAAAGAAAGTATTGGCCTGTTATATGAGAAGTACGAAATATATCTTCGGCTTTCTACATTGCAGTTTTTGACAAACACTAGATCAATGCATGTACCTCCAAGTGTAGTAGTTTGTGAAGGATCAGTAATAAGACGAAGCTTGAAGCATTCAGTCATGAAATGAACAAATTTCATGTTTTCCTGCTTTGAAATGTTTATGCTAAAATCTCCCGAAACAACCATCGGAATATTTTTCCGAGCGTAAGGAAAAAATTATGTGTAACGAAAAATTGCTTTTCTGTAAATGTTGTATCTGGCGAAATGTATACAACAACCAGCAACGTTTTAATACCTTTTAGCATAACTTCTGCTGCACAAATATCACCATTATAATCCGCCAGATAAATTCGCGTCATGCTCTTCACTGACTTGTTCAATTTCATGAACACCAGCTCTAGAATTAGGACCAGTTAGTTCAACCAACTCTCACTGAGGGCTACAATGTCGACTGTGGTTAGTAAACTGTCCGTTGAAAAATCTGAGAAATGAGCATTCAAACTATGGACGTTAAAACTTATCAAGCTGCAATATGATCTATCGCTTCAATAAAATTCAGTAATTCACTGTTAATAGTCGGCAGCTAATGATTTGACAGTCGTACTAGCTCTGTTCTCAATTTAGTCATTCGGGGTGAATTACTACCCTTAGAGTGGTGATATTTGAAATTATTCTTCGAGTAAGTAAAAAATATGGGTCGGTAATGTCTGCGACATAAACAGAGTGTCGTGACTACACTTAGGGGCCGTAATTCAAATCTAATGCTATTGATCGTAATCACGTTTGAATGGGAAATTTCCCAATCATTCGTTATGATAATTACGGTGAAGAAATAAAAAATTAAAATTGGGAATTCTTTTCCATCGTCCGATATTTTTCTTCTTTTCAAATCCGCAACATTCTTTGAAAATATTGTTGAAATTTTATTGATGAACAGCTTTAAATGCGTTTGGCAACACTCTCCACTAAATGGATAGTGGGGGAAAGACGCGTATTCGTTTATGTTATGCTAGTATTAGTAGCAGAAAGGAATGAAAAGGTGCATGGCACGAAAACGAGCAAGCAAGAGAGTGATAGTAGTGCGTATTCGCGCTACTATGCTAAATATTGGTCGGTCGGTTTTCTAATCATTCGTTGTACACCAAAATAGCAGAAATTTTCGCGCCATAGCCCATACCAAACAGACCATCTGCAAGCAATCAGCAACGAAAACCATCCGCGAAAGTACCTCAACCCCTGGTGACGTTGAGGAGCCAAATTCTACGGAACAGGAATTGTCACCCTGTGAGAAATTCGCCGCTATCGGAAATGAACGGTATTTTCCTCCCACGATAAAACAAACCAATGGTCCTTTTCAGGCCCAAATTAATTTTATTGCAAGAATTTTTAATTGAAACTTCATAACACTTCGGTTGTCAGACCTTACATGCTCGTCTTTTTTATTGGAATTGAAAAGTCCATAATTTGTTTGCCGATGAGAAAAATCCGCCAATTTTTATCACAATTTGAAAAGGTGAGCGCTGTTCAGGCTAGAAACATGAGAAATAGCATTACCGGAAAATTTGCACTAATAATTCTTCACGAGTAGATTATGTTAGTCCTGAAAAGGACTGTTTTGGCAATATTGCGGACGCGCGAGTTTACTGCATACTGGCGGTTTACTTCATTTGCCCTTTTCATTACCTCCACAACCAGCAGTTTTGCTTCTCTCCTGTGGTAGTCGATTTCTTCGGGTTTTTTTTCGCTGCAGCCTTCTTATCACCAGCCGGTTTCTTATCCTCGACCGTCACCTTGAACGATCTGGAAGCGCCAGTACTCGTGGTGTTTTTCCTTTCCAGCAACCGTATTAAAATCCTTCCTGCCAGCCGGGCGATGTCACACACATGTAGTTGGCGGCGGTGTACTTTTTGATCGTATGCAGCAGCTGGGGAACTTTCGAGGTTGCTCCTGTTCGGCTGCTCCTGTTTTACTGCTTCTGCTGCCGCCACAATCGGGAACATGTAAACGAATGACGAAAAATTCAAACAAACCGTATGTCTTATAATCGTTGTATGGTTTAATGTCGCAAAAAAGTCGTGGCTAACTATGAAATGAAATACTACAATACGCGAGTCGAATAGTACTGGCCAATGGTGGGACAGAAAATAATTGATTTCGGAAAATCAATTTTTCTTTATTAATGTAAGTTATACATACTTGCAAATCTTATAGAAGATTCCTGATTATTTTTCTGGCTGATTGGTTTAAACATTGTGTATTTTGGTTGAGTACAATGAAAGTTACAAACTTTCAAAACGCGACCTTCGATTTTCCGAAATTTTGAAATGTTTCTATTTTGAAACGTTAATCGTAGTCACAATAATAGTTGGCGAAAGAAAAGATTTTTAAATTTAATTCTTTCGAGTGGAATGATAGCACTGATAAGGGCGAATTTGTTTGCCGAAGAAAATATTCTCCGGGTGGGAGAAAATTGTTTCAATTGTTTCTGCTTTCTAACACGGAGTTGCACAAATTAATCCACGGATATAAATCCTAATAATCACCTTCTCTCCCGGTGTTAAACACAATCTGTGGACATCTGACAAGTGGACTTGCTGAAACCGACTGAAATGACAATTCATTCTGACCAGATTTGCGGATTGGTTCATGCAATTAGCGGAAACCAAACAGGAACGAGCTTCAGTCAGATGATTTGAAATCGGTTTTTTCATGTGTGTGTGTGTGTATGCTATCTTCATCCATCAGAAATGAAAATGATGGCTTCTGCTAGTAGCACGTTTCGACACAAACTGATTCATCCACCAGTCGTGTACATCTCATAAATATTTCTCGGTATTGTACAGCCATCCGTTCGCGCCAAGCAACCAAATACGAATGTTGGTAGAAACAAATCTGTGGCGGACCTATAATTAAAACTTTTCATCATTTAAGTGTTCGGTTGGTGCACCATATTGACGGCTCAGGCCGAGATGAGCTGAAAATTTTCATCATTTCCGGTAGTTTTTGAAAGGTTTTTTAAAACAAAGTATTTTCGGTATTAATGCATGTTATACATACTCCAAATTTTAATACTACATTGCGGATCCTATTTTCGACAAAATTTCCTTAAACCCCAAATCATTATATTAAGTATGATGGAAGTTATTAACGTTCAAAATCTGACGCGACTGCCACAGCCGATATTTTGAAACGGGCCCTCATATTGAAACGTTAGAAATATTCTACTTCAAAAGCATGATTAAAACATTTTGTGCACAAAAGACACAATACCTCAGCTTAGAAGTCGAAGAAATTACGTCAACTCGTCAGAATCAATAAGGCATTTTCGTTACAATTCAACGAAATATTTAAAAAAAATCTGTTTAGCACACACCCTTATATACAACGAGGAGGTAGAATTCAGTAGAATGTTGATATAACGGTTACACACAAATTTTTTCCCGAATCTCAGATTTTGCCGAAATTTCAGCAGCTGAGACCTCAGCCAACATATTTTTTTTGCTGAAATCTTAGTGAAAGTGACATTTGACAGTTGAGACTTGGAAAATATTTCGCTGAAATATCAGTTTGCAAATTTGCTAACAACACCGCTCTAGAGACCGCGTAGCATTTGATGGCTGAAACCAAAAATTGATCCACTGCCCTCCGGCGGCAAACGGTAGTCTTCTTTTCATTTTTTGGATGTATCACCTAGATTTCTTTTTAGCATTAAGATTTATTATAGTAACTCAGAGGGCCTAGTACCCAGAGTCTTTGAACATCTTGAATCGCATGCAAATGCCAGTACAATTTGTTTGAACCCCTATCTCAACCCCATTTGTTGAGTACGCAGTAATATATACAGAATCGAATCACAACTTGTGTCGGACTAGCATCGCTTCTGTGTCCTTCTTCTATCTACATTAAGTCATGACCGGCTCCTGGTAAGCTCGCAATGTTTGTTTAACAATACTGATAAATGAGCACCGTGAAATTAACTGTTATATCCAACGTACCATATTTAGGTAACCCGTTTCAATTCAATCCGGTTAGACAGAAAAAATTCACACGTGATAACACCACCCTCCCCAAAGAACATCCAATCGATCAGCCCAATAGACAAATTACAACCCTTCTGGTAGCACCCCCTGCAATACAAGTGTCTGAGAGTTACAATTATGGAAATTGGTACTATTTGACCAGGTTTCTACCCAGCGAATCTGAAGACAATATTATCCACTATGTTCAGTCCCGTACCAACTGCCCCCACAATTTAATTCACTGTCTGAAACTAGTCCGCCAAAATCAAGATCGACAGCTTTCGTTTGTTTCATTCAAACTAAGCGTCCCGGCAGCTTTTGAGCCAGAGATTACAGCACCGAATTTCTGGCCCAACGGTGTAACAATCGCTCATTTTTTAGATCGCAGTGCCAAACAGAATTCGAATCAACCCGGCATGCAACAAATAACACAACGCAAATCCAGTTCGTCCCGAGCACTACCACAACGAATGCAAGACATTCGCATCAACAGTCAAATACAATCACCACGTTTGTTCCCAATCGGCCCACGGTTAGTTCGTCAACCCACTCCTCGCACTCCTACACGGCTCCCAATTATACCCACATGTTACCAGTCAGCTCGGGTAATTCAGACAACTCTGGTTTAATCATCTATTACCAGAATATCGGGGGCATGAACGGCGTTATTACTGAATACAATTTGGCAATTTCTGACAACGTTTATGACATGTATGTATTCACTAAAACTTGGCTAAACAGTAATACTTTATCAAACCAAAGTTTTGGTAGCTCCTACTCGGTATACAGGCAAGATCGAAACAATGATAATAGTAGCAAACAGAGTGGTGGGGGCGTACTGATCGCCTGCAGCACAAAATTCAAATCCAGTCTGATGTCTCTTTCTAACTGCAGTAGCGTTGAGCAAACCTGGATCGCTCTCACACTTACACACTGTACGCTGTATATTTGAGTGCTTTACATTCCACCTGATCGCGTTAACGATGCCGATCTAATTGATCAACATTTGCATTCTCTTTCATTGATTACTGATGAAATTGGTTTAAATGATTGGATAATTATATTAGGCGACTTCAATCTCCCTGGTATCAAGTGGGTCCGCAGCTCTTCAAATTATTTATATCCTGATGCAAATAGTTCTACAAAAGCACCTGCTACTTCAAAACTCCTAGATGATTACAACACTGGCGGTCTAGTTCAATTGAATGATAATAGAAACAGTAACAATCGCTTGCTAGATCTATGCTTTGCCAGTCAAGAGTTATCGAATACTTGTACCATAACCGTTGCTCCTTCCCCGCTAGTTAAAACTTGTCGTCATCATCCTCCCCTTCTAATGGCTATTTCGGAAGGTACTCCCGCCGTTTTCAATAATGCCGACGAGACAACATACTACGACTTCAGAAATGGAAAATTTGATGCCATGAATCAATTTCTGACATCACTAAACTGGAGCTCTCTATTATCCAACTGCGACTACAACTCTGCAGCTATGTTATGGACGCACATAACATTATATGCTATCGACCAGTTCGTACCAAAAAAACCCGTCGTGATCCAATCCATCCCCAATGGTCCAATCAAACTCTGAAAGGCTATAAACGTGCCAAACGGTCCGCACTTAAGAAACTCACGAAGCATCCCTCTCTTCATTTAAGAGCGCATTATTTGCACCTTAACAACCGCTACAAGCGATTGAATAAAGTCCTCTATTTTGCCTACCTTCGTCGCATCCAGAATAATCTGTAAACTAACCCTAAAAGCTTCTGGAACCACGTCAACGAACAGAGAAATGAAACTGGACTACCAACTCACATGATACTCGATGACGTCCAATCATCTACTTTGCCCAACATATGCAGCTTATTCCGAACGCACTTCAGCAGTGTTTCCACTGAAGAAACATTAACCAACGAACAGGTTTCTGAGGCTGCCAGAAACGTCCCTGTTCGTTCTGCAATTGGATCCCATCCTATTATTACATGTGACATGGTAAGCACAGCATGTTCTAAGCTAAAATTATCGTCAAACTCTGGTCCCGATGGAATTCCATCTGTAGTACTGAAGAACTGTTCTAGCAGTCTACTGATACCATTATCAATCATGTTCAACAGCTCTCTACAGTCTGGAGCATTTCCTGATACATGGAAGAAGTCGTATATCTTCCCAGTATTTAAAAAGGGCAACAAATCCTTTATCTCTAATTATCGCGGGATTGCCTCATTGTGTGCTGTTTCAAAGCTCTTTGAAATAATCGTTCTAGATTTCATTACTCACATCTGCTATAATTACATATCCGAGACCCAACACGGATTTATGCCCCGTCGATCAACTTCCACGAACCTTACATCATACACATCATTCATTATTCGATCATTAGAAAATCGTCAACAGGTTGACGCTATATACACCGATTTCTCGGCAGCTTTTGATAAGATCAACCATAGAATAACTGTTGCCAAGTTGGATAGGCTCGCATTCAGTGGATATTTATTGGATTGGCTTCAGTCTTACCTTACCGGTCGCGAAATGACTGTAAAAATTGGAGACTGCACCACTGCTTATTTCGCTGTCAGCTCTGGAGTTCCTCAAGGCAGTCATCTTGGGCCATTCATATTTCTGCTCTACCTCAACGATTTGAACCTTTCAGTAAATTGTCTGAAACTATCATTCGCCGATGACTTTAAGTTATACCATCTAATCAAAAATGCTGCAGACACTGAATTCTTACAATCACAGTTAGATATATTCACTAATTTGTGTACAGTGAATAGGATGGTTTTGAATGCTTCAAAGTGTTCTGTTATCTCGTTCACCCGCAAACGCTCGACAATTACATACGACTACAATATTTCGAAAAATATTATTAAGCGTGAATCATCTGTAAAGGACTTAGGAGTTATTCTAGATCCCAAACTAAATTTTAAGGATCATATGGAATACGTCATTTCAAAGGCCTCCAAGCTCCTTGGATTCATTTTTCGAGTTACTAAAAACTTTAGCGATATACATTGCTTGAAAGCACTTTATTGTGCTCTGGTTCGCTCTACTCTCGAATATGCAGCAGTGGTTTGGTCACCTCATTACCAAATCGATGTTCAGCGTATTGAAGCTATTCAGCGAAAGTTTGTTCACTTTGCTCTTCGTAAGCTACCATGGAGGGACCCGCTAAACCTACCGTGTTACCAAGACCGTTGTCAACTTATCGACCTCGATTTGCTGTCTGTTCGTCGAGACGTTGCTAAGGCAGTTTTCATTGCTGATCTGCTTCAATCAAGAATCGATTGTTCTGATCTTCTGCAACTTGTGGATTTTGACATTCATCGTCGTATTCTTAGATTTTATTCATTTTTAATAATCCATCGAGCCAGAACTAATTACGGCTATAATCAGCCATTCATTAGCATGTGCCGTCTATTCAATCGTTGCTCCAATGTTTTCGATTTTCACCTGTCACGTAGTGCTGTAAAACAATTATTTCTAAACTCCCTGTCTCGATAGTCATAGCTCTAGTACTAGTCCTTAGATATAAATGAGGTTCTGTTAATGTTAATTGTATAGTATTAGTCAATGAAATGAATCATTTGGAAATGTGTAATCTGTTGATACAAAAGATGAGGAGGTTTTATGCCGCCTGGAGAGCGAGATTGGAAGGTTGCAAGAATTTCAGCTCCAGGAGGCTTTTCCGTACTCCAAATAAACAAATAAATAAACAAATAAACTTGTGTCTTTCACCAAACTATTGATTTTCTGTGCAATTCCAGGAGGTGTCGATCCACAACAAAGTTTTTTTCGGCAAAGCTCGAGTTAGGTGCGTTCTCCACTTCACCATCGAGAAACTATTATGATCTAATTATAAATTCCCAATAGTTTCGTAATCACCGCTATAGCCCCAATACCTATTAGTGGGACTCACCGAGCGTCAATGTCTCGTAACTGCCCTCTTCGATTAGTCATATCCACGCTCAGTGCACCAGCTCAAATCTGTAATAAAAATGTATTTGCAAGAAACGTGGTATATAATAAATATATACTTACATCCAGTCTTCCCTTCTATTCTACTATCCGAAACAATCAATTTTAACTCAGTCGATGTACGAAGGTAAGTATAGGTTATTCAATTTTCTCCTAAAGGTAAGTATTTTCAGGTTAAAATTACATGTAAGTATTTTTAAGCATGGAATAAGGTAAGCAATTCGCAAATTCAAAGTGTTCCTACCTTCAATCAAATTCAATAGTATCGTAATTATTCCTTTTTACAGGTTTCCTACACTCGCTACTAGGTAGTAATCTTTTAATATAATCTTGGAAATTAACTGAACTGTCCACTTTAAGTTCTACGTGATAATGTCAGTTTTCAGGTTATCCCGCAATGACGTTCGCATAATTTTCACTGACGCTTCTCCACTCCTTTGAACCAGGGATCGCCCATCAGAGCAGTCCGTGTCGAGTGTCGCAGTGATGACAGAATATCCCCCGCTCCGTGGGTCCTGACGCGGGCCATCAGACTCCTCGCAGGATTCACCAGTAGTTACCTCCATAACCGCTAGCTTGACGACTGGTCGCTTTAACTCTCTACCGCCAGCTGTCCACACGATAGCTTGCCGTACTCTGCCATCATTTCCGGCAATTACCTGTTGCACTTTTCCACGTATCCATGTGCGACGATCCCCTTCAGCTACGTAAACCAGGTCACTGACTCGCACCGGCTTACTTTCCGTGAACCATTTCGAGCGCGTGATCAATGTGGGGAAATATTCCTTCAGCCAACGGTTCCAGATTGCATCCGAATGAAACTGCGACCGTTGATAACTGTTTCTCGTCGCCGCGGCCAAGTCAACTGGAGTCCTGAATTGATCATGAGCACCGGAAGAGTTTCCAAGGATGTGATGGCTTCGCTATCCGCGGACTCTTGTGGCGTATAGGTTAGTGGTCGAGAGTTGATAAATCGCTCCGTCTCAACCAGCACCGTGAGTAGTATTTCATCATTCAGTTTACGCCCATCATCAAGCGCCCTCATCCCTTCTTTGACACTCCTCACCATGCGTTCTCACACGCCGCTCATGTGTGGCGCAGACGGCGGGATGAATGTCCATTTAGTACGAGCATCAGTAAAAGCGTCAGCGCACTTGCTGTTGATGTTCTTGATCTGCTTGATCAACTCGTTGCTGGCTCCTACGAAATTGGTACCGTTGTCCGAGCATATTTCCGCCGGTGAACCTCGTTTGCGAACAAATTTTCACACGGCCATGATGCAGGAGTCTATGGATAAGCAATGGGCCACCTCGAGATGGACAGCTCGCGTAATTAGACATGAGAAGACAAGTTTTTCCTTCCGACGTCCAACTGCCACTTCAAGCGAGCCTAGGTAGTCCACGCCCACGTAACAGAACGGCCGGATAAATGGAGTTAATCGCTCTTTGGGGAGGGACGCCATTCGCGGGTACTGTGGTTGACACTTTGCAATCTTACAACGTTGACATTCTCTCATTACTTTGCCTACAGCCGCTCGCACGTTGAAGATGTGAAATCACTGACGGACCTCGTTGACTACCGTCTCACGGTTGGCGTGGCCGTAGCGACAATGATAGTCGTTCAACATTAGTGTGGGAATCTGGTGACTTCTGGGTAGTGTTACTGGAAATCGAGCGTCGAATGTTGCGTAACTCGCGTTGGCCGTCCGTCCTTCCACTCTTATGACGCCCAACTTGTCCGCAAAGGGAGACAACTTGTACAGTGGGCTAGATTTCTCCAGGTTAGTCCATTCGGTTGCGACTCATCTCGGTTGTTAAGCAGGATTCGTACTTCGTCTGGGTAAGAGTCATTCTGTGCCACTCGCCACAGATGCTGTTCAGCCTTTAGGAATTCGTGCTGGCGCAGAGGAACGATCTCGACAGGGATTGTCCACGATGAGAGATTGTATTGGTTTTTGGTGGCCCTGATGGTCTCGATAGTGAGCCCCGCCATTTTCCGACGGCAGTTCGACACAAACCGATGTACCAGTGCCACAGTCCGAAGTAAAACGCTCCACTTTGAAAATCGTCCGAAATCCATTAAACATTCCTCGATGGGCTCCGCTACCGGTTTCTGTTTTGGCCAGTTTTGCATGTCCTGATAGAGAAAGGAATTCCTACCATTGAGCCATCTTCCGTTCGGATCGGGTACAGTGTCCTTACCCCACTTCGTCATGCAATCCGCTAGATTATCAGTAATCCCATTAACTGCTATTAAATTTCATTCGGCTCTGACTTTTGGTTCCGAAGTTTCAGGTTGGTTGGTAAGGTTACACTGGAATTTCCTATATAAACCGTTACAATCGTAATACTTCATAGGCCAAAAACTATTGAAATCGTCACCAAATTACATCCATTCGCAGGTCTAGATCACTGAATGGAAATCAAACATTCTTTGAATATATTGTCCGCTATCGACAATTCCGGAAATCCCGGTATCCGGGCGTACTCCACAATTTAAGTCACATCTATTCTTAGGTGACTGAACCGATTTTCTCTCCCCCTTACAATTGCACCTCACCCCTTCATCACCCCCCTCGGACCACCCTCACACTCGCATTCTCTTCATTGACCCCGCATACCGGAAGTGTATGTGTGTCATTTAAACTTACACAATTTTCTCAGAAATGGCTGAACCAATTTACACAAACTTAGTTTGAAATGAAAGGTATAGCGCTCCCATAAGCTGCTATTGAATTTTTAGTTCATCCGACTTTCAGTTCCAGAGTTACGGATTGGAGAGTGCGTTTACACAGCAAATTCTCATATAAACTGGTAACACCATGATGTCTAAATTATTAAAATGGGTACAACATTGTTTGGATTTGCAGGTCTATATCACTTATGACCAATCAAAATTGATTTGACCACATTGGCCACCTATGAAGGTTCTTAATGCCTCCGGGGAACTCGCCTAGTCTTTAAAATATTAGCACACCTATATCCCCTCCCTGGCTAATCAAGATTTTTTTAAATATATTGTCCACTATCGACGGTTCCGGGTATATACCAGAATCAGTTCTTCGGTAATGACTGAACCAATTTTCACTACCTTAGTCACAAATGCAAGATATATTATGGGGTTGGATGTTTCTCCTACCCTTGATCCCCTCCCCCATACCCTTCCACTCCCCCGGTCCTCTCGACAAAACGATTCGAGCCAATATATTCCGATTCCCATGGGATTTATTTTCTTAAGAATGTAAATACTGTTTATCCAATAATGTAATAAAGCATATAAACATTTATCGTCGGTGTGGTTTCAAAAAATGCAACAACGTCATGCGTGGCATTGATGCGATGAAATAACTTCGTGCAAGGTGTTCATTAATAATGCTGCATGTTCAATGTGACTGCGATCGCGTCTTGTACACTACCCTTTAATTTTCCACTTTTTATTTAGTTCAAACCAATTTATGTATCATTGATTCAATAAATTCCTTACTTTCACTTACACAGCTGTTTTCGAAATTTAAAAACGAAGAAAGTGATGTATTACACATTTCTTTTGTTTGCATTTTTACCTGCGAAAAATGCGATCAAACGCGTGGGGTACATTTATACCCCAGTGCAACATTCTAGGGTGGAAAACACAAGTGCAACGTTCTAGGGTTAAGAATGTAATAGACATTTCCACAATTATATTGAACATGATCGGTCATGGTCATAGTTTGAAGAAATAGTAATGGTAATGGTCATAGTTTGAAGAAATGAGAAAGGCACAATTGCACCGTTAGGTGGATTAAAACAGGCTTTTGCTTTCATCGGAGTATCGGTTCGAATTACAATTTGCTATGTGATCGCACGCCACAACCCGTAACTCCGGAACCAAAAGTCGGTTCGGGATAAAATAAAATAATAGCCATTTACGGGGACGCAACATCTTTCATTTGAGACTAAGATTGGTTGATTCGGTCTAGCCATCTCCGAGAAACCGATGTGACTGTTATTCTGAATATTTGGATACTTCCGCCGGGGCTTCCGGAACCGATGATGGTGGCCAATGTGACCAAAAAGACTTTGAATGGCTGTTAATGACCTAATACTACAAATCGAAGTAGTTGTGGTCACATTTTAGAAAAATTTTCACCATTATACATTCATTGCAGAATTTATTAAAATCGACATTTTCTACGTGATCGTACTCATCACCCTGTAATTCCGTAACCAGAGGTCGGATCCACTAGAAATTCAATAGCAGCCTATTGTTGCCTAACGTTGCGCCTTTCATATGGGACAAAGTTTGTGAAAATCGGGCCAGCTATCTCTGAGAAAAGTGAGTGAGATTGTGTTCGCGTACACATACACACAGACGCACATACACACATACATACACAAACAGACATTTGCCGAACTCGACGAGCTGAATCGAATGGTATACGTCACTCGGCCTTCCGGGCCTCTGTTGAAAAGTCGGTTTTCAGAGCAATTGCAATACCTTTCTATTGAGAAAAGCAAAAAGGTGCGAAATCGGCAAAAATCCCAAAAAGTCGATTTTTATAAAAAAAAAATCGTGATAACATAAAATCTCGACGTTTCATGTATTTTAAGGATGGTTGGCCTAAAAAATACGAATCGGATTTCTAAAATTTCATGGGGTCCCCCCGTTGAAAATTTTTTTTGGGTTCCAGCTTATATGGGAATTTCATATGTGACCGGACGATTCAGTCTATATTTCCGGAACCATGTAAGCGATCCGTACGAAATTTTATAGACATCTGTGGGCATAATATCATTTGCAACTAAGTTTGTGAAAATCGGCCTAACCATTTCCGAGAAACTGATATGAGTTTGCTAGTTTTGAAAGATGGCCGCTTTTCCCGGGCACTTCCGGAACCGTCTATGGCGGTCAATGCAGTCAACGAAAGTTTGTTTGGCAGTCAGTGACCTAGAACTGCAAATTTAAGTTGTTTGAGAGACATTTTAGCGAAATTTTTACCTTTTTTGCTTTCATCGGAGTATCGGTTTGACTCACAATTTGCTATGTGATCGCACGCCACAACCCGTAACTCCGGAAACGGAAGTCGGTTCGGGATAAAATTTAATAGCCATTTACAGGGCCGCAAATCTTTCATTTGAGACTAAGTTTCTCCGAGAAAGCGATGTGACTGTTATTCTGAATTTGGATACATCCGCCGGGGCTTCCGGAACCGATGATGGTGGCTAATGTGACCAACAAGACTTTGATTGGCTGTTAGTGACCTAGTACTACAAATCGAAGCAGTTGTGGTCAGATTTTGGAAAAATTTTCACCATTATACATTCATTGCAGAATTTATTAAAATCGACATTTTCTACGTGATCGTACTCATCACCCTGTAATTCCGGAACCGGAAGTCGGATCCATTAGAAATTCAATAGCAGCCTATGAGAACGTTGCACCTTTCATTTGGGACTAAGTGAAAATCGTTTCAGACATCTCTGAGAAAAGTGAGTGAGATTGTGTTCGCGTACACACACAGACGAGACATGCCGAACTCGACGAGATGAATCGAATGGTATATGTCACTCGGCCCTCCGGGCCTCCGTTAAAAAGTCGGTTTTCAGAGCAATTGCAATACCTTTCTATTGAGAAAGGCAAAAATAATTGGGTTTAGTGGCCTTCGTTGACAATTCTAATTGACCTTCAGAAAATTGGGATGTCAAACATCCTAATTTTCAGAGACAGAAAACTATTTGTGCTTTTGGTTCAAGTTTGTAATCTTTACCGATAGGTTCGAAGGAACTACCATTGATCGGAAGGTATTGCTGGGTTACAAGGGTTTGCTCACATTTATGTTTTAGAAAGGACCATACATCGTATAATTTAGGTTATGATCGTTTAAGTCAGCTATTATAATTCCGTTCAAGGCGAAATATTGGGACCCACCGTTTCTAATTGAACGCAAACCACAGCAGTAACTGCCCAAATTAGTGGTTAGCGTGAAACGATTTATTCAAATTTTCTCTGCGAAAGTACATTGTAGCAGTTGGATTGATTTTACGGCCATTTCCTATCAATTTTGCGAGAAATCGTTACTAAATTTATCCTAGATTATGCGAAATGTATTACTTTTGAAAACAAAATAAGACTTGAGTACAAGAAAAACCTTATATACATAAAAGTCCTCGAATATATCCCAAAAACTTATCTTGATCCTAAAACTCTAAGTTTTATGTTCACTGTTTGTCACATTAAGTTGATTTTGAAAACGGGTAATCAGCGTTTTTATTATTATTATATTTATTTCACAAGTAACATAAGATATACATCTTTTTGACGTTACAATGATATTTTCTAAGGTACAAGTGCGTCGCGAACACAAAACAAAAGAAAGAATAAAAACTTACAAATATTAACAATGACAAGAAAATGACTTCAACAAAAACACTCAAGACATTTATTTTTAAATACTACACAATTTTGGATTTGAGAGATACTTGCTGGCAGCTCGTTCCAGTAAACTATTCCTCGATCAAAAAAGGATTTACCATGTAGAGCAGTTTGGTGTCTGGGAATCACAAATTTATTATTTCGTTGACTCCTAAATGGATGAAGTTTGATGTATAAATACTGTGGCTTTCTTATTTTCATTATTCTTTGAAGGATGATGCAAGACCTTGCTTTGAAAAAGTTTTGAAATGTGCAACCGATCAGGTTTTTTTGAAGATGAGTGACACTACTATACCGATTCAGACTATAAACAAAACGCACACACGAATTTAGTGCGACTTTAATCCTATTAAGTACAGCAGCCGACGCAGTTGAGAGGAGGAAATCCATTGAGCTTAAATGCGGGAATATCAATGACTTAAACAGTCTAAGTTTACAACCCGTGCTGAGATATGTAGCCCATGGGCGAAGTGATCTCAGGGCTTCATACATTTTTCCGCATTGGTTTAGCAGATGCCTATCCCATGAGAATCGAGACTGTATCGTGATTCCTAGGCTCACCGCTTCATCAATAAACCGAATTCGATCCTGTCCCATAAAAAGGTTCAGTCGCGATTGATCGAAGTTCGTATTGGATAGAGAAATAGATAAACCAGTAGTTTTAGAAGCATTTAGTTTCAAACCGTTTTCTTTTGACCATTCAAGTATTCTAGCTAATTCTTCATTCAGCATTGCTGTTATTTGAGTTATTGATAAACTGTTGCATTTAAAATATAATTGAATATCATCGGCGAACATATGTATAGAACAATATTTAAGTACATTTGGCAAATCATTTATGTAAAGAGAAAAAAGCATCGGTCCAAGTACAGAACCTTGTGGAACACCAGACAATCATCACATTATCTATCAGATTCTTACTTTTAGTATTGCTCAAATGTCTAAAGCACCATCTAGGGGCAGAAATATGAACTAGTTCCATTGTAAAATCTATGTTTTCTCGAAAAAAAACTTAAAAAAAAAGTTGCTCTAGACCCCCCGACGGATTATTTTAATATTGGTTTCAAACGAAAGGGGAAAGCCCATTCTTTAATATTCTGAAGTTTCAGAGATGCAGATTTTTTTGCAAAAAGTTGTTAAAAAAAAGACACCGTGATGTAGGTTTTCTCCTTGATTGCTGCCGATGCTTCAGGAAATTTTTTGCTACTTTCATCTCCATTGCGGTGCATCACGTGCTGTGCAGAGCATGGCGAGCTTACACATTTATAAATTACGCCTGGCAGCAGCAACAAGTCTGGTCCCTTCAATAGTTGCGAATTTAGTGAAATGCCGTTTACTTTAGGAGCTGCGTCCCAGACGAGCCTTTTTTGTGTGGTTTTCCAGGGTGGTCCACTACGTTAAGCGGCTGATACCACACTCGTTTAGGACTAGCCATACTCAACTCCTCTTTGCCCATGCTGAGGCAGGTTTGGCGCTGCGACTGGCAACCGCGTAAGGGGTAAACCCAGCCACCCCGAAGCAAGGCAGAAGAGCGAGTGTATAGGCGTATATGTGGACTGCCTCATGCCAAGATGGGAGGGTCGTAGAGTAGTATGTTGGGACTTCTTTGCCTCGTGGCGTGGCATAGGAGTGAAGGGTGAGCATCCAAGTGAGCCTCACGCGGTATGTTAAGGGTGAGTACAAAAGTCAGCCTCACATGGCATGTTAGAAGTGAGCACAAAAGTAAGCCTCACAAGGTATGAAAACGGTAAGCACCCAAGTAAGCCTCACATGGTATGTCAGAAGTGGGGCCTAAGAAAAATGTCCCACATGGGATGCCAGAGGGAGCGACAGGGGTGTAATAGAGTGGTATGATCGAGAGTGAATCAGGTGATAGGGTGAGCATCTAAGTCAGCCTCACATGGTATGTTAGAGGCGAGCACAAAAGTAAGCCTAGCAAGGTATGAAAAAGGTGAGCACAGAAGTAAGCCTCGCATGGCGTGATAGAGGTGAGCACAAAAGTAAGCCTCATGTGGAGTGTTAGAAAGTGACTCAAGGTGTGACAGAGTGAGCACCCAAGTAAGCCGTATACAGGATGTATGAACGCGCGAGCGAGAGTGAGTGAGTACATCAAGTACAGCCATGCCCCCAGAAGTAATACCGAGAGTTAGTCCCTGGGGGGAACAATGGCGGTGCCCAATGGAGTTTAATCGGTATTACCTAGTCATTGTGTCACCATGAGAGCCCGACACTGCAGTAAACCACGTGTGGTAGTTTGGCATCTACTAGCATCTACTAATAGCACTTGTACTGGATTAGTGCGTAAATTGCATTCTCCATCGAAAAAAACTCAACTCTTGTGTCGTTTTGTGTGCATGGCGGTTTTCGATATACTCGCGGATTTGCTGGTGCACGTTGTGCCTAAGCTCAGGGTTCTTCGCTAGCTTAAACTCCAGGTTGTGAAGTCTTTTAGTCGCCATTGGCAAACTATCTGGGAAGTCTATCTTATCACTTTTCCACAGTAGTCCTGTGACAAATCTCCCATCTCTGCGGATCGTAGTTCTTTCCAGAATGTCTCTCGCTCGTTTCGTTTCCACTGACTCCGGCAACCGCCCAGGCGATATTCCGACGTCTTCCAAGACGAATTGTTGTCGAATAATTTCGTTCATCTCTTGTTCAACTTCAGACTTGTGCCCATGAGTTCCGAGGAAAGGACGCGTATCATGGTTCAATCCGCAGGGTCCGTAAACTGTCCAGCTAAGAGCACTCTTTACCGCGATAGGTTCGCCTAATTTACCTATACGACTCTCGATGGGTGAGAAGAGGTCCAGGTTTCGCAGACCAATGGGTACCTTGGGTATTGTTCCCTGGTGGAGTTTCCGTTTTTCTAACTATAATATTTCTCGGCTTGTGTCTCGTAAGTTTTGTTTCCAGAGTTGGATTCGGTTCTTCCGTTTTATCTCCGGACTTTTCCTCGTCGGCTTTTGATCCTTTGACCGACATTTGCTGATCGGATCCGTCAAGCGATTCTTGATCCTTCACCCATCTGCGCGATTTGATCCCACGCAGGGAGGAGGCTCCAGTTGTTCTTCAAGGTCGTGCCTTTCATCTAAGAACTTTTCGAGCATCTCCATCCACTTTTTGATGATTGCATTTTCCTGTTCCTCTAGCTCTTTTTCCTTTTGCAAGCGTTCGCGCGCTCTCTTAAACACTTGTTGCTGACTTTCCAGCTTTTGCTCTTCAAGTTCCTGTTTCTCCTTCAACGGCTGCAACGCATTCTGCGCGAAAACTCGGGAACTTGATGTTCGTACAGATCCCTCCAAGGTTCTGGGTGGTTTCATATGAGCGATTCCACGAGAAACCGGCCGATCACAAAACATGGCCATCGTCGATTCGAACGAAACTTTACATTTGTGTTCGCTGAGAACCCTGTTTGAATAGCTCCATCGTTATACAAGTGTAAACTAGGCTTACCACCCACCGCTCCCGTATGGTAGATGCAGCTTTTCAAACAGGGTTGCTATGATTAATAATAAAATTCACTTGTTTTGAAGTCATGTAGCTTCTTTAGTTAATAACTACTCCCAGCGAATTTTCACAAACTTGCAATGTTCCACGAATGTGTTCAGTCGAATAAATATATAATGTTCATGAATTGATTGATGAGGTGATTTTTTAGAAATTTATTTTCAATTTTAACCGATTTTCCATACTAATTTCCATATAAACTTTGAAATTTTTGGAGGGTCCGTAGACACAACCGATCGGCACCAAAATTTGCACAATTACTAAGGGCCATAAAAGGAATCAGTAAAGCCAGGTGGAGCTAAAACGATTAAACCGCATGGTAGCTCACCAAACACCTCCAGCGAATCACAGCAGCTGTAAATAAAGAAATCTATGATTTACTTAACTACTTAGAAAAAAGTTTGGACATTGCAGAGCCTCGCGTTCAAAATATTTTTACCGAGCGTCATCTTTGGTTAGAAATTCCACTTCAATAAAAATCCTGGTGGTTTTAAAAGGGTCACATTTCGGCATATTATATTTTTGTATCAAAAATCCAGAAGAAGCATGAAGAGAAATAAGTAAAACATTTTTTTTTTTTTTTTTTTTCTAGAGTTGTCCTACTGGAGCTGTAGAGCTAGGTTCTCGGAAGGGCTCCCCGTCAGAATCACATACTACAATTTGCAGACGAGACAGGCAATGTCGCCCAATAAAACACTGCAATAGGCCAATTGTAGCGCGCCGTGATTCTGAATGTGATATTCATTGTACGGTTCAGGCATGTGCGGGCGTAGGGACTCGGAATCGCGTGTATCATCGCGAAGGGCTCGAACATTTGTACGTTAATGTGCTCGATCGCGTGTGCGTTTGTATGTCGCGTGTGCTAACGTGTAACTTCGCGTGCATAAATTCTATTTCATAACCGTGTGCCTTTCGCATATTCGCAGGTGTTCTAGAATAATCGCGCGCGGACCGTGAATCTGATACTTAATTTTTTGTGTACGGTTCAGATTCCAGAAGGAAGTGGGTTTTTCCATATCATTAGAGTTCCCAATCATGTCGTCGTAGAACGCGTGGTCTAGAGGATATGAGCTTTATTTTTTTTTTTTATTGGTCCAACTGAATGTATGGACCTAAATTGCTAGAATGAAGGTTAAAGATTTCCGGACGTGACCGATTCATGATCGCGCATTTGCGGGTTGGCGTTTGAGATCGCGTTTGTAACTTCGTAAGTACTAAAACGTTCACACAATTGCCGCAGTGTTATCAAGTTTACGCGATCGCGGGCATAGGTGTGCGTAGATGATCGCGAAGGGCTTAAGCGTTCGTATGTTGACGTGTTTGTCGCGTGTATGTGACTTCGCATGTATAAATTCGATTTTGAAACCGTGCGGCGATTGATATATTCGCGGACCGTCATTCTGATCTTTAGTTTTCGGTGTACGGATCACATTCTGACAGGGAGAGAGTTACCCCATATCACTAGAGTTTCCGGTCATGTCGCCATGGAACGTTTTGTCTAGTGGATATGGTAGTTATTTTTCAATTTTATTATTTTTTTATTAATTAACAAGGACCTAGATTGTTTGTACCGAGGATAGATACTTCCGGACGATCCCGATTCATGATGGCGCGAGCGCGGGAGTTTGTAGGTTGACACTTGAGATCGTGTTGGTAAGTTTATGAGTGCTGAGATTTTCACCTTATCACCGGGGTGTAATCATGTTTGCGAGTTCGTAGGTTGCTTGGAAAATCGCGAGGGGCTTTAACGTTTGTGCGCTGACGTGATTTTGTAACGTGTGTTCTTGAATGGTTGCGCGAACCGTGAGTCTGATATTAAATTTTCAGTGCGCGGTTTGAATTCTGGCAGAGAGTGGGATCGTTTATATCGATAGGGTTCCCGGTCATGTCGCCATGAGACGTGTTGTCTAATAGGTATGGGCGTATTTTCTCAATTGGTCCAGCTGAAGGCATGGACCTAGGCTTCTAGGATCAAGGATAGACTTTCGGACATGACCGATTCGTAATCGCGTGCACGATGGCATTTTTGTAGGTTCCCGCTGAGACCGCGTTTGAGAATGTGTGAGTGTTAAGACGTTCACTATCACCATCTTTGTTGACCCAGCTGAAGGCGGGTGTAGAATGGCAGTATAGGACTCGAAAAGAAGAAATAAAAGACAATATATGAGAGACGTAATAGATTAGATAGGTACAAGATACAGCTGAAGTTATGATCATCACATGAGACATACATTAGTACTTCAAACACTACTAATACTTGAATATCCAATCACCACACATAGCACATCCTTTCTCAATTATCTATTTGTTACTGGTTGATTGTTGGTTATGAGCTGGTGAATAGAGGAAAGGTATAGAACAGACAAAAGGCTCATATCAGCCCTCCCGGCCTCCCCGACACACCACTATCGAGGCGTATTGTAATCAACATCTTGAAGCGGGCTTCTTATATAAATCAAATCCTCAGTAGTCATAATGTTTGGTGGAATATTAACATGAGAACTAATTAACCTCTAGTAGTAGAACTTGGTGCAAATAAAAACTAAAAAGAGCGAAGGTCCTTATATTTAGATAACTCTATTGAATATATTGTGGCTTGATGATGTTTACAATACCGTCAATCCCATCAACCTGCGAGAGGGGAAGAGAAATAAGTAAAACATTTTTATAACTTTATTCGTTTATTCTTTAGCTATAATTTACCACATATTCCTTCTGTCGAAATACCGAATACCGTTTGACAATAATATAGTTTTCATTTTAAGGCTTAAAACTATGGAATGACTGTGTTCCCGAAATTTGCTTTACACGTGTATAACGATTTTTTAACCTTTTCCATTTTATTGTATTAGGATTCCGAAAAAAAGCTGATAGTGTATTTTTGAATCTGGCTTAGAAACAGTCTAATTATAAAGTTTTTGAGCTCTTGTTATATGATGACCTTGCAAACTCGCTTTCGCAGCGTTTCGTTTCAATACTCCTCCTAAAGCATCACAAGGACCCTTTCCATGACAAGTTGCGAAAAAAATCCATTCGGCATCAATGTCAAAATCTTTTTGTTTAATATTTTGACGATGTACTAGCTGTAACCCGGTGCGCTTCGCTACACCCATCAGGACTAAACGAAATATTTTAAAAATACTAAAAATAACAAACATTTTTGCTCGCGGATAGACAATGTTCTTAGTTTGACCACCTGGAGCACAATTAAATTAATTGCTCTGTTTTTCTACACACAATCGTTTGAAATCCCTTGATATCATTCGAATTCGAGGTAGCAGTACATCTGCTCCTTTATATTTTATATATATATATATATATATATATATATATATATATATATATATATATATATATATATATATATATATATATATATATATATATATATATATATATATATATATATATATATATATATACATATATATATATATATATATATATATATATATATATATATATATATATATATATATATATATATATATATATATATATATATATATATATATATATATATATATATATATATATATATATATATATATATATATATATATATATATATATATATAATTAATTCACAGCTGCTGTGACTCGCCGGAAGTGTATGGTGAACTACCATGCGGTTACATCATTTCCATGCATGTGGGGTGTACACATAGATTTTTTATTTTCAAAAAATTATATCTCCAAAAACTCTAAATCTGGTTCAAAATATGTTTAAAGATGTTGTGTAGAATGGAATGGTCTTTCAAATAAAAATATAAGTATGGAGTATTCAAGGCCCCTCGCAGTGAAAATCAAGAAAATCCATTTAATGCGTATTTTGTTCGTACAATGCTCAATATGTTTTAAAGTTAATATATTTTTCTTGAAACTTACACCTTTTAAATACCTTTGATTTGACCTATAACCAATGAAAATCGGTTCAGTGGTTAAAAAGTTATAAATTTTTAAAAAGGGTGTAATGTTTAGGACATAACCGGAGTGTCGTGACTACTCGTTTGACTTGTAATTCAAATCGAATGACACTCAATCAAATATGTGGGAGTGTTTCAAATTATTCTTTGTAATAATTATGGTGGTATGAAAAGAACCTTTGTTGTTGGCGTCTGCGTTGATAGGGGATGCGCTGAATTCTAAGCTCGTTGAGACATTCATTCATGAAATGAACAAATCTCATATTTTCTTGCTTTGAAATATCAATGATATAATCTCTCGAAACAACCATCGGAATCTTTTTCCTAGCGTACAGAAATGAATCACGCTCAGCGAAAAACTAGGGGCGGGTAATGTCCGGCACATAACTGCGATGATCATATCCTTAAAATTCTGCTTGTATCTCTTTCAAATGGCTAGATTTTACGCATTAAGTTCGATTCACCGGGCTCAGCGAAATTTTCCTGGGGATACTGTTCGTTAATCTATTCAGTAAAACAATTTTACTACCGAGTTCTTCGCATTGAATACAGGTCAATAATTTCATATGATTTCAACAACCAGACAATGTACTTGTATGGCAGGTGGGAGTGTCTGGAAGTGGTTTTAGTGGAGGTAACAACATAAAATCATGTATTGGACATTTTACAATGATTCTCCTTAACCCCGCAAAACCACGGGGTTGGCAGCAGAGGGTTAAGTTGTTTGGAAGAGATGACAGTTATATGATAACTTAAAATATAAAATTGTTCTATAAATTGCAAAGTTATTGCCGTGTTAACATGAAAATTTGTCATTTCATTCATATAGGAACAATTATTGAAATTATGTCAATTTATGCTTTGCAAGATTTGAACTAACTTGGGGTGGTGACGACACCCCTGTAATGTAATATACATTACCAACCCATCTTTTTCCATTTTGCATTCGTCCTAATAAGAACGGTTTGTAGATAACTATGGTGATACAAGACGAGAATCTTTTGAACCCATTTAAACCTTGCCGTCGATTTGTTTCTACTGCAACATTCTCCTTTCGCAGCTCACACCGAATGAGTACGCTTTGCATCAAGACTATTTATTAACTTTTCGTTGCAGATGGAAGGCCATCCTTTTGTGCGATAAATGAAAATATTTTCATCATTCGTTTTTGTGTAGCTTTCGCTTAGTGGCAGAGTTGCCACATTCACTGATTTTCTTGGAAGGATTTGCATAAATCTTCAGGTTTGTATATTAGAAAAACATTTTCTTATGATTCACTGGTAAAAGTACAGAGTTAACAAGCGCAAACTTAATACTAGTTAATAAAAGAAACTTTTTTTCCATTTTGCATTCGTTCTAATAACGGTTTGTAGATAACTATGGTGATGCAAGACGAGAATCTTTTGAAACGATTCAAACCTTGTCGACGATTTGTTTCTACTGCGTACATACATATGAACATTCCCCTTTCGCAGCTCACACCGAATGAGTACGCTTTGCGTCAAGGCTATTTATTAACTTTTCGGTGCATATGATAGCCCCCCCTTTTGTGCAATAAATGAAAATATTTTCATCATTCGTTTTGGTGTAGCTTTCGCTTAGTGGTTGCCACATTCACTGATTTTCTTGGAAGGATGCATGCAAAAACCTTCGGGTTTGTAGATTAGAAAAACATTTTCTTATGATTCACTGGTAAAAGTACAGAATTAACAAGCGCAAACTTAATACTAGTTAATAAAAGAAACTTTCTAATTAAATTCTTTTTTCCATTTTGCATTCGTCCTAATAAGGACAATTTGTAGATAACTAGACGAGAATCTTGTGAAACAATTCAAACTTTGCCGACGATTGTTTTTACTGCGTACACACATATGATCACTCCCCTTTCGCAGCTCACACCGAATGAGCACGCTTTGCATCAAGGCGTTCCTATTTATTAACTTTTCGTTGCAGATGGAAGGCCATCCTTTTGTGCGATAAATGAAAATATTTTCATCATTCGTTTTGCTGTAGCTTTCGCTTAGTGGCAGAGTTGCCACATTCACTGATTTTCTTGGAAGGATTTGCATAAATCGAGAGCATTTTACATTTCTTACAAAAGAAATGTATAGGATTCGCTCAAACTTTGAAAATTTTTCCGAGGCCCGGAGGGTCGAGTCTCATATTCCAATCGACTCAGCTCGACAAATTGAGACAATGTCTGTATGTGTGTATGTATGTATGTACAAATTGTCATGTAATTATCTCAGCAATGGCTGAACCGATCTTAATGAAATTAGTTTCAAATGAAAGGCCTAACGTTGCCATTTGACACTATTATTTTTGATTTTCGATATGTTGTTTACATTCTGAGATATGGGCGATTTTGTAAAAACACAGCAGGTTCTTCGCAAATAACTTTCGAACAATTCAGCACTGTCCCACAAACTTTTACATTTTAGCGAAATTTTTACCTTTTTTGCTTTCATCGGAGTATCGGTTTGAATCACAATTTGCTATGTGATCGCACGCCACAACCCGTAACTCCGGAAACGGAAGTCGGTTCGGGATAAAATTTAATAGCCATTTACAGGGCCGCAAATCTTTCATTTGAGACTAAGTTTCTCCGAGAAAGCGATGTGACTGTTATTCTGAATTTGGATACATCCGCCGGGGCTTCCGGAACCGATGATGGTGGCTATTGTGACCAAAAAGACTTTGATTGGCTGTTAGTGACCTAGTACTACAAATCGAAGCAGTTGTGGTCAGATTTTGGAAAATTTTTCACCATTATACATTCATGGCAGAATTTATTAAAATCGACATTTTCTACGTGATCGTACTCATCACCCTGTAATTCCGGAACCGGAAGTCGGATCCATTAGAAATTCAATAGCAGCCTATGAGAACGTTGCACCTTTCATTTGGGACTAAGTGAAAATCGTTTCAGACATCTCTGAGAAAAGTGAGTGAGATTGTGTTCGCGTACACACACACAGACGAGACATGCCGAACTCGACGAGATGAATCGAATGGTATATGTCACTCGGCCCTCCGGGCCTCCGTTAAAAAGTCGGTTTTCAGAGCAATTGCAATACCTTTCTATTGAGAAAGGCAAAAATAATTGGGTTTAGTGGCCTTCGTTGACAATTCTAATTGACCTTCAGAAAATTGGGATGTCAAACATCCTAATTTTCAGAGACAGAAAACTATTTGTGCTTTTGGTTCAAGTTTGTAATCTTTACCGATAGGTTCGAAGGAACTACCATTGATCGGAAGGTATTGCTGGGTTACAAGGGTTTGCTCACATTTATGTTTTAGAAAGGACCATACATCGTATAATTTAGGTTATGATCGTTTAAGTCAGCTATTATAATTCCGTTCAAGGCGAAATGTTGGGACCCACCGTTTCTAATTGAACGCAAACCACAGCAGTAACTGCCCGAATTAGTGGTTAGCGTGAAACGATTTATTCAAATTTTCTCTGCGAAAGTACATTGTAGCAGTTGGATTGATTTTACGGCCATTTCCTATCAATTTTGCGAGAAATCGTTACTAAATTGATCCTAGATTATGCGAAATGTATTACTTTTGAAAACAAAATAAGACTTGAGTACAAGAAAAACCTTATATACATAAAAGTCCTCGAATATATCCCAAAAACTTATCTTGATCCTAAAACTCTAAGTTTTATGTTCACTGTTTGTCACATTAAGTTGATTTTGAAAACGGGTAATCAGCGTTTTTATTATTATTATATTTATTTCATTTTACTGAAATTTTACTGTTCGTTAATCTATTCAGTAAAACAATTTTACTACCGAGTTCTTCGCATTGAATACAGGTCAATAATTTCATATGATTTCAACAACCAGACAATGTACTTGTATGGCAGGTGGGAGTGTCTGGAAGTGGTTTTAGTGGAGGTAACAACATAAAATCATGTATTGGACATTTTACAATGATTCTCCTTAACCCCGCAAAATCACGGGGTTGGCAGCAGAGGGTTAAGTTGTTTGGAAGAGATGACAGTTATATGATAACTTAAAATATAAAATTGTTCTATAAATTGCAAAGTTATTGCCGTGTTAACATGAAAATTTGTCATTTCATTCATATAGGAACAATTATTGAAATTATGTCAATTTATGCTTTGCAAGATTTGAACTAACTTGGGGTGGTGACGACACCCCTGCAATGTAATATACATTACCAACCCATCTTTTTCCATTTTGCATTCGTCCTAATAAGAACGGTTTGTAGATAACTATGGTGATACAAGACGAGAATCTTTTGAACCCATTTAAACCTTGCCGTCGATTTGTTTCTACTGCAACATTCTCCTTTCGCAGCTCACACCGAATGAGTACGCTTTGCATCAAGACTATTTATTAACTTTTCGTTGCAGATGGAAGGCCATCCTTTTGTGCGATAAATGAAAATATTTTCATCATTCGTTTTTGTGTAGCTTTCGCTTAGTGGCAGAGTTGCCACATTCACTGATTTTCTTGGAAGGATTTGCATAAATCTTCAGGTTTGTATATTAGAAAAACATTTTCTTATGATTCACTGGTAAAAGTACAGAGTTAACAAGCGCAAACTTAATACTAGTTAATAAAAGAAACTTTTTTTCCATTTTGCATTCGTCCTAATAACGGTTTGTAGATAACTATGGTGATGCAAGACGAGAATCTTTTGAAACGATTCAAACCTTGTCGACGATTTGTTTCTACTGCGTACATACATATGAACATTCCCCTTTCGCAGCTCACACCGAATGAGTACGCTTTGCGTCAAGGCTATTTATTAACTTTTCGGTGCATATGATAGCCCCCCCTTTTGTGCAATAAATGAAAATATTTTCATCATTCGTTTTGGTGTAGCTTTCGCTTAGTGGTTGCCACATTCACTGATTTTCTTGGAAGGATGCATGCAAAAACCTTCGGGTTTGTAGATTAGAAAAACATTTTCTTATGATTCACTGGTAAAAGTACAGAATTAACAAGCGCAAACTTAATACTAGTTAATAAAAGAAACTTTCTAATTAAATTCTTTTTTCCATTTTGCATTCGTCCTAATAAGGACAATTTGTAGATAACTAGACGAGAATCTTGTGAAACAATTCAAACTTTGCCGACGATTGTTTTTACTGCGTACACACATATGATCACTCCCCTTTCGCAGCTCACACCGAATGAGCACGCTTTGCATCAAGGCGTTCCTATTTATTAACTTTTCGTTGCAGATGGAAGGCCATCCTTTTGTGCGATAAATGAAAATATTTTCATCATTCGTTTTGCTGTAGCTTTCGCTTAGTGGCAGAGTTGCACATTCACTGATTTTCTTGGAAGGATTTGCATAAATCGAGAGCATTTTACATTTCTTACAAAAGAAATGTATAGGATTCGCTCAAACTTTGAAAATTTTTCCGAGGCCCGGAGGGCCGAGTCTCATATTCCAATCGACTCAGCTCGACAAATTGAGACAATGTCTGTATGTGTGTGTGTATGTGTGTATGTATGTATGTACAAATTGTCAGGTAATTATCTCAGCAATGGCTGAACCGATCTTAATGAAATTAGTTTCAAATGAAAGGCCTAACGTTGCCATTTGACACTATTATTTTTGATTTTCGATATGTTGTTTACTTTCTGAGATATGGGCGATTTTGTAAAAACACAGCAGGTTCTTCGCAAATAACTTTCGAACAATTCAGCACTGTCCCACAAACTGCACATAAATAGAAAGCTTGTAAAAATACCTTTCTAACAAGCTATAGATTGTCCAAATCCGTGCACGAGCGGCAGAGATATTAAACATTTTGTATTTTTAGTCCTCGCTTGCCAATTTCGACTAATTAAAAATGAGATTGTTTCATATTGCTTTACTGGTGTTTTAGGGGCAAAACTAAACCGATTTTGAAAGTCGGGGTATGAAAACACATCTACGTGATTCAAGGAATTCGATGTTAAGAACATTTTGTGAATTACCTTTATAATAAATGAACTATTTCTCAAAAATCAATATATAAGTTCACTTCAAAGACAAAATAATGTGTTGATAAAGAAACAGTGAGTTCTAGTATTTATTCCTTGGATTAGGCATTGCGTTCAATCATGAGGTAAATGTTGGATGGTATATTAATACACAGATCAACAAGTAATTCACCTAGTAGTGAGATAAAAGATTTCTAATATAATTATACTTGTGGCGTCACCGAAAGCAACTGTATGTTTGAAGCCCAAAAATCTAGCGAAGATTTAGGTTATACTGGTTATGGCGCAAAAATTACTACTTACATTATTTATGATAAGAATGTAAGAATCAATATATCATAATAATATACCTATAAAAATAATGTCACTACATTAACCATCATTTGACATTCCTCACACGCCCTCCATCTCTCTCTCTCTCTCTCTCTCTCTCTCTCTCTCTCTCTCTCTCTCTCTCTCTCTCTCTCTCGCATCTATCTAGCTATTTCTGTATCCATTTCTAAGTTGTGTGATAAGATCTTCTGCCCATTTGAAATATTTATTAATTGTAATTGCCAAGGTTTGAGAAAACAAAACTATTTTTTGTCTGCTGCTACATCAACTCAACTTTAATTCAATTGTATTCAAAGCCTGTATCTACCCTATAATTAAGGAAATTCATGGCTATATCATCAGTTTGACGATGAAAATTTTCGAAAAAGACATTCCACGTGCGATATTTAAACTATTAGTATCTCTATTGAATTTTGAATTAAATATATGCTCAAAGACTGAAAGCTGAAGCCAGCAGGATTGGAATTGCCATCAACGCTTCGAAGACAAAATACATGGAGGAAGAGGTTCTAGAGACGATAATGTGAACCTCCCACCCGAGTTCGGATTGACGGTGACGAAATCGAGATGGTCGACGAATTCATGTATTTGGGCTCACTGGTAACTGACGACAATGATAACAGCAGAGAAATTCAGAGACCGATCTTAGCGGGAAATCGTGCCTACTTTGGACTCCAGAGGACGCTCCGGTCGAACAAAATTCGGCGCCGCACGAAGTTGATTATCTTCAAGACGCTGATTAGATCGGTGGTCCTCTACGGCCACGAGACCTGGACTATGCTCGTGGAGGATCAACGCGCCCTTGGAGTTTTCGAACGAAAGGTGTTGCGTACCATCTATGGTGGCGTGCAGGTGGAAGACGGAACGTTGCGCAGGCGAATGAACCATGAGTTGTATCAGCTGCACATTCGTTGTATTGGTACGAACTTTCATGAAAAATAACGGATCAAAGACCAAAAATATCCACAAATTAGATCCAGGAAAAGAAGTCTCCCAAAGTACCCACTCTCGATGGGGGATGCAACTACAATGTGTCTTCTAACTTATCGTCGTCCATATTTGGATATACTGAGTAGTTTGAACCATTTCTTTTTCACAGTATTGGTCTGTATAGGTCTTATTTATCCATATTTCCTGCACGAGAATTCCGAACGAAACAATATCATCAGCTAACTGTTGAAAAGTTGAGGCGAATCGGATTTCCGGACTGGCTGACCAATTGGATCTTCTCGTACCTTACAAACCGCAGTGCATCTGTGCGACTTGGAACTATACTTTCAGACCCATTCGACATCACATCGGGTGTACCTCAAGGGAGTCACCTTGGACCTCTTCTCTTCATGCTCTTTGTGAATGACATTTGCAGCGAATTGACATCGTGTAAGGTGATGTACGCAGATGATCTGAAAATTTATCGCATCATAACAACTCTGGTAGATTGTTGTGCACTTCAGATGGACATAGATAGGATCATGAGTTGGTGTGATAGAAACGGAATGACTATAAACATTCAGTAATGCAACCTTATCACATTCACACGAATACTCTCGCCAATTAAGTTTGAGTATGCAGGTTGCGCTGCCCCAGTAGAACGAGTTTCATCAATCAAGGACCTTGGTGTTATACTTGACCGTAAGCTACGTTTCATCGAACACTTCAATGCAGTAACTGCTAAAGCCTATGCAGTACTAGGACTCATCAAACGAAACACCCAAGATTTCAACGACGTCTACTGCCTGAAGGCACTGTACATCAGTCTGGTACGCAGCATTCTAGAGTATGGAGTTATCGTTTGGGCCCCGTTTCACACCGTACACGTTAATCGCATAGAACGGGTGCAAAAGAGCTTCGTCCGGTATGCCCTTCGACGGCTTCCCTGGCGAAATCGATTTGAACTACCACCGTATGAGCATCGTTGTGCTCTTATCAACCAGCCTACGCTACGAAACAGGAGAGTTTATCTGCAGCTACTTTTTGTGTTCGATCTTCTCGATGACAACATTCACTGCCCTCTGCTTCTCGCTAAGCTGGACTTCAACGTTCCTGGTAGGTCTCTGCGGAGAATGGACTTCTTTCGGCGCTCTACTCATCGCACGCAGTACGGCCAGAATAACCCGGTAGATGTTTGCTGTCAGCTCTTCAATAGCGTTTTTTATCATTTTGACTTTAATTTAAGTAGAGAAATGTTCAAATTGAAAATAAGTTTAAGTTAGTATAGTATTTCAGTCTGTACGAAAATTATTAATTCGAAGACAATATATAATCTAATCATATAATCTAATCTAATATGAAAGCTATAAGGATGAATGGAAAGAGACTGCATTGGAATCAACTGAATGCACGGCTTTTATGCTATCGACATAGCCTAGACATTTCACACTATTTACTTCGATGTAAATAAAAACTTTGAAATATCTACCTGTCTCATTCACGAATCGCATTCTCTCTGTCGTTCTCTGTTTAAGGCGCTTGAAAGCACATGTGACCTTGTCTAATTTTACTATATTCAATTGCGCGTTAAAATACTGGACCAGTAAATTCTATTCTGTACATAAATCTTTTTTTTTTGGGAATATGTGGCCAAAAAGTAAGCTTCGAATTCGTCAAGTAAAGAAGCATGAAAAAAAAAGAATAAAAACAAGAAAAGATGGAAGCCCTAGAAAGTCCATTGCATATTTATTAGCCTTTTCTCAGAAGAAGGGATTTTCAAAAACATTTCAAAACTTTCTGATGCAATGGTTCTCAAATTCGTAAAATCCGGTTTATTCATTTTCTTTATTCAAAAATGTTTTTGGCTTCAAATATATGACCATTTCATTTTAATTATTTCATTCCGCATCTTTTTATTCGTTTTGTTCATCTGCGTTCATTTTACTTATATTATTCGTTTCATTCTTTGGATTCACTCTGATCAGTTTATTCTTTTTGTGCATTTTACTCATATCATTCATTGTTTTCATTGTATGCATTTTATTCATTTTTTCCAGTATATTCATTTTGTTCAGTTTCTTCATTTTAATAACCTGACTACTTTTTCAGTTTTAATCATTTCATCCAAATAATTTATTTGATTCAATTTATTTCTTTATATTAATTTATAACCTTTTACCATTGTTCAGTTTTTCATTTCAATCAATGCATTTAATTCTGCTCATTTTCTTCTCTTTATTCATTTTATCACTTCAGCTCATTTTGTTTATTTGATTCGTTTGTTTTATTTATGCATTTCATTTATTTTTTGCTTTATTCATTTTGTTCATCCATTATTTTTATTCATATGATCCATTTCATTAATTTGGTTCATTGTATTCACTGGATGAATTAAATCAATTTGATTCATTTAATTCATTTGATTCATTTAATTAATTTGATTCATGTGATTCATTTGATTCGTTTGATTGATTTGATTTATTTGATTCATTTGATTCAATTGAATCATTTGATTCATTTGATTGATTTGATTGATTTGATTGATTTGATAGATTTGATAGATTTGATAGATTTGATAGATTTGATAGATTTGATAGATTTGATAGATTTGATAGATTTGATTGATTTGATTGATTTGATTGATTTGATTGATTTGATTGATTTGATTGATTTGATTGATTTGATTGATTTGATTGATTTGATTGATTTGATTGATTTGATTGATTTGATTGATTTGATTGATTTGATTGATTTGATTGATTTGATTGATTTGATTGATTTGATTGATTTGATTGATTTGATTGATTTGATTGATTTGATTGATTTGATTGATTTGATTGATTTGATTGATTTAATTGATTTGATTGATTTGATTGACTTGATTGATTGATTTGATTGATTTGATTGATTTGATTGATTTGATTGATTTGATTGATTTGATTGATTTGATTGATTTGATTGATTTGATTGATTTGATTGATTTGATTGATTTGATTGATTTGATTGATTTGATTGATTTGATTTATTTGATTCATTTGATTCATTTGATTTATTTTATTCATATCTTTAATTTTATGCATTTCATGTTCAGTCATTCGTTTTATTTCATTCAATTTCTTAGTATGAGTCAATTTATTCTATTAATCTTATAACTATTTCTAAATATAATCTTAATTTTTATGCAATAACCTAATCTAATTTGATTCGTGTATATTATGATTTCCATTAATTTTTCTACTCATTTTATGAATTTAAAAACCTTTTGTTTCATTTTTTGCTTTACTTTTTTATTTCGGTCGTTTTGTTGACTTCTATAATTTATTCAGTTTATTCGAGATTTTATTCGTGCATGACTAGAAACTGTTTTCATCCCACCTCTAGTTGGGTGCTAACTTCTCGTGAGTTCTGCAAACTAATCCAATAGTGAAATGTGTAAGAAATGTCTCATCTCACTGCTAGGTGGATTAAATCGGTTTTTCATTATATCATATCTAACAGAAACGTCAAACGGAGAAAATCCTTGCAACATTCAAATTTAAATAAAAATTAAAGCTCACAGAAAGCTATTAATTTCACTATTATCTCTGCATTTACTCATTGCAGGATCGTATAAGCATATTACATGTTTTTCTTTTTTTTCGAGAGTTGTCCTGCTGGAGCTGTAGAGCTAGGTTCTCGGAAAGGCTCCCCGTCAGAATCACATACTACAATTTGCAGACGACACAGGCAATGTCGCCCACTAAAACATTGCATTAGGCCAATTGTAGCGGGCCGTGATTCTGAATGTGATATTCATTGTACGGTTCAGGTATGTGCGGGCGTAGGGACTCGCGATCGCGTGTATCATCGCGAAGAGCTCGAGCATTTATAGTTAACGTGTTCGATCGCGCGTGCGTTTGTATGTCGCGTGTGCTAACGTGTATGTAACTTTGCGTGTATAAATTCTATTTTATAACCGTGTGCCTTTCGCATATTCGCGTGTGTTCTTGGATAATTACGCGCGGACCGTGAGTCTGATACTTTATTTTTGGGTGTACTGCTAAGATGCTAAAAGAGTGTGAGATCTTCCATATCACTAGAGTGCCCGGACTTGTCGCCATGGAACGTGTTGTCTAGTGGATACGCGCTTTATTTTATTTTTTTGGTCCTGCTGAATGTATGGACCTAAGTTATTAGGACAGACACTAATGGTTTCCGGACGTGACCGATTCAGGAGCGCGCGAAAACGGACGTTTGTAGGTTTGTGTTTGGGACAGCGTTTGAAACTTCGTGAGTGCTACAACTTTCTCCTGATTACCGGGGTGTTATTAAGTTTGCGCGATCGCGAACGTAGATGTGCGTTGTTAATCGCGAAGGGCTTAAGCGTTCGTACGTTAACGTGTTTGTCACGTGTGCTCGCGTTCATGTGACTTCGCGTGTACAAGACTGGATTTTGTAACCGTGTGGCATTTCCATATACTTACGCCCGCGATTTCGCCTACATGAAAACACCTCGGTAGTTAAATAAACGTGGCATCTTTAAACTTCCAAACGCGGTCTCAAACAAATAACCCACCACTCGCGCGATCATTAAATGGTCACGTCCGAAAGTTTTACCAGTCTGGACTAATGCTTTCAGTTGAACCAATTAAAAAAGTGACGCTCATATTCACTAAACAACACGTTCCATGGTGACATGACCTGGAACTCAAGTTTCCCCATAGGGAAACGGATATATATATATATATATATATTATATATATATATATATATATATATATATATATATATATATATATATATATATATTATATATATATATATATATATATATATATATATACATATATATATATATATATATATATATATATATATATATATATATATATATATATATATATATATATATATATATATATATATATATATATATATATATATATATATATATATATATATATATATATATATATATATATATATATATATATATATATATATATATATATATATATATATATATATATATATATATATATATATATATATTATATATATATATATAAATATATATTATATATATATATATATATATATATATATATATATATATATATATATATATATATATATATATATATATATATATATATATATATATATATATATATATATATATATATATATATATACAGGGTGTTTGGTTCATGGTTAAGAACCTCTCAAGAGATGATTGACTGTCATATTTGGAGAAAAAAATCGTTCTATACATACCTTCAAATTTCAACCGTTACTAAGTTATTGATTTTTTTGTGTTAAAAACTTAGTTGCCCTAAAATAGCTTTAACTTAAAAAATATACTTTGTATTTCAAATGTTTTGGATCCATTGGATTGGTGAGAAAATTTTCCATTGAAAAATGTCCTCAAATGTTTCAGTTAATGAGGTTAAGTACCTTTCCACAGTAATTTATTTAAAATTTAACAATTTTGATCGATTTTTCGTTCATTTCGCGAAAATCCTAATAGTTAACATCACCATTTTAATAATTCAAATTTTTAGTTTTGAAGAGTTGTTTAATTTGTTCTTTGACATGATACACTTATCTTGTCTTGTTTTCATGTGTTTGGGTTATTGAACTTGGATATTTTTATCTCATATTCACTAATACTAGCTCTTATTGAAAAAGTATGGCACTTATTGTACCTTTTCTTAATTTTATTCGAAAGCCAGGAAAATTTTGCAGAGAAAAATGTGTTAATACCTTTCAGTTAAGTGAATTAAGTATTCTTTTAGAAGTTAATTAGTTTAAAGCTAATGTTATTATTAGCATTTTCGTTATTTTCTTAAGATAGTAAATAATAAACTTCACCATTATTATCATGGAATTATTGCATCTCAGCAAGTTCTACAATTTTCCTTTTGACTCCATTCAATTATCTCTTTTATTTTCGAAGCAAAATCATTTTGATCTTCTCGTTTCATATGCAAAAACAACGATTTCGTACCCACTACATTTGTGATGAGGTCATGCTGTGTTAACTATTAAATTGCAGCGAAATGAAAAGGGATAGGGATAAAGTGTCAAATAAAAAGTTGTAGAGAATATTAAGGGGCACCAAATGAACAATAGTGACGATAAATTTGGTTGATTAATAATTAGAATAATTACAAATCTCTCCAAAAACGCAAATTTTGAGTTATTTTACTAGTCAAAAGTCATTTAGTACACTTAACTAAAAGATATCTGTACATACATCGAAAGGAAATTTTCTCAGCTTACCAATGAAGCCCTGGTAATGGCGATATAAAGCATATTTTTAGATTAGAGTCTTTTAAGAACTTGCAAGTCAATTACAGGAAAAGTTTAGAAGTGAAATTACAAGAAAACGAGAAGAGATAGGAATATCATGTTGAAGAACAAATTATAAATCGTCCTCAAGCCCATCTTTTGGATAATAGATATTGCTATAATCATAATTCATTATTTTGAGAAAATTAACAAAAACCTCATCAAAAACACCAACTTTGAACTACTTTGCAACTAAAAGGTAATTAAAGCTAATTAACTGAAAGATATGAGAACACCATTCAATAAAAAATTTTCTCACCTTTCCAATGGAAAATATTTAAAATACGATGTATACTTTTTGAGTTAGAGGTAGTTTAAGAAATAAGTTTTTCACACAAAAAGTTCAATAACCCTTTAAGGGTTGAGATTTGATGGCATGGGTAGAACAATTTTTTTCTCCAAATATGACAGTCAATCACCCCGCGAGAGATTCTTATTCATGAACCAAACACCCTGTATATATATATATATATATATATATATATATATATATATATATATATATATATATATATATATATATTATATATATATATATATATATATATATATATATATATAATATATATATATATATATATATATATATATATATATATATATATATATATATATATATATATATATATAATATATATATATATATATATATATATATATATATATATATATATATATATATATTTTATATATATATATATATATATATATATATATATATATATATATATATATATAAATATATATATATATATATATATATATATATATATATATATATATATATATATATATATATATATATATATACACGACACGAGCGTTATGTACCTATATGAGTATAGATAGTGTATAGTAGAGATACCACTGCGGGTCAATAAAATATGCAAATATTTTATAGTTAGGCACAGTCGTAAATATGAAAAAGAACACCTTTAATTTGTAAATTAATGCTTTATCGTAACTCTTTCTTCTCCATGAAGTCCAAAAAAAGTACCTGGTCAATGAAATAGGTGTATTGTAATCCATTCCATTAAAAAATTTCAAATCCAATGATTTTAAGACTTAAAACATTTTTAACAACTAGTAACCTGTGTAAGCTTTCTTATTCAACCAAATTTTATCCATTTGTCTTGGAATTGAGTCATTCAAACGCTGATAAGTTTCCGTTTGTATAAGGTAGCATTCCTTGATCGATCGTAGCGGTAGGCACCTTTGTATGCTGTGTCCAACGCGAAGCATCTATTCACGGCGCTCGAACAAACCAACGAAAAAGAGACGTAAAACTCATACCGGCTTGAACCTTCGTTCGAACCGGTCACAAATCTTGATAGCTCCTGGTTTGCCTAGAGTTTTTCAACAGCAACAGTCTTTCTCAAGGCTACCTATATTTTCGCTCGATCAGTCTTTCTCAAGACTACCTATATTTTTTCGACAATTAGTCTTTTTCAAGACTACCTACTTTTTCTACTCAATCAGTCTTTTTCAAGACTAAAACATTTTTCAAGAACAATTCAGCCTAAAGAAATATTTAATTCTTCCAACATGCCTGGGTCCTCCCAGAAAGGCTGTGTGCCAAAAATTAAGGCTAAACGGAAAAGGGTATCTTCTCCATCCGAAAATTCAATTGACTGCAGCAACTCATTCGATGTTTTATCCGAATGCGAAGCTGATGAAATTTCTAAATTTCTCGCATTGCGCATAATGCCAATGAGAAGAAAATGCAATCACCTCCGCCTATAACAGTGATGATCTCCGACTTCAAAGCCTTTCGAACTGAGCTTTCGACGATCCGTAAAGTCTCTTTTCAGATTGGCCGAAGAGGAGAATGTCGAGTTACAGCGGGGCATTGATTGGCCACAAACGACTACTCCAGTATCTTACGGAGAAGTTATATAAATTTTATTCATATGATTTCAAGACAGATAGACCATTCAAGGCCGTCTTGAAAGGGCTATCTCAAGGTCAATGTTTGGATGAAATATCCAACGAATTGAAAAATTTACTTGGTTTTTCTCCTTCACAAGTTATTCTTATGAAGAGAAAGGCTACCGGCGATGACACACCAGTACGCTCTGGAATTATCCAGTAGCTATATTTAATTCATTTTAACCGTAATGAGGTTAATAATTTGAAAGTGCTTGAAAAAGCACGTTTTATGTTCCACGTGCGAGTAAAGTGGGAACATTATAGACGACATGGGGGCAGAATTGAAAATATGACCCAGTGTCGTAGATGTCAAGGCTTTTGGGCACGGCACAAAAAATTGTCATTTGGATTCCAAATGTATGATTTGTGGTGATAAATCGCACACGAAAGATACTTGTCCAGTGAAAAAACCACAAAAAGTTTCAAATGCGCTAATTGTAGCGAAAATCATAAATCGAATTTCTGGGGTTGTCCTGTTCGAGAAAAATTATAAATTCTCGTTCTAGACAACAAAAACAACAAATAAAAAATGTACCTACTTCTTCAGGTACATTTCAAGAAAACACGCCCAAACGTGTTAATCCGATTCAAAATAGATTAACAACTTCTTCTACCTCCGTCACACCATCCTACAATGGTGTGTCATCTTATGCTTCAGTGGCAGGTAGCAATGCCAAAATAACGGCTACAACTACCACACCCTCAATCTCGTTTGCACCCAACGCTTCCTTTAGTCCAATGGATCTAGGTAGCGTAACGGAAGAAAAATTAAAATACCTATAGACTGCTATGTTAGCTATGATGATTTCCATGTTAAATTCTACCTCCATGTTTGAAGCTTTTCAAGCGGATTGGGAATTTGCTAACAAAATTGTAATGAAATTAAAGTTTAACAATGACTTTAAATAATCATTTAAATTTATTAAATTCGAATGCTCGTTTATTAAAAACGTGCGAAGACGAATTTTTCAACTTCTTGAGGATACATAATGTGCATATAGCCGTTGTGACCGAAACTTTTTTAAAACCAAATATTAAATTGAAGAGTAACTCTAATTTTGTTATTCATTGATTTGATCGAATTGTTGGATTCGGCAAAGGAATCGCAATAGCGATTAATCGTAGGATCAAACATTTCGTTACGCCGTCTCTTGACACCAAGGTGATTGAGAGTTTGGGTATCGAAGTTGAAACTGATCTTGGTATCATTTTTATTGCTGCAGCCTATTTGCCTTTTCAGTGCACTGGCGAGCAAATTGATTTCTTGATGGAAGACTTACAAAAACTTACAAGAAATCGGTCGAAATTCTTCATAATCGGTGATTTTAACGCCAAACACCGAGCCTGGAATAATGCTCAAAGCAATTCCAACGGTAAACTACTTTTTAATGATTGCTCTGCTATATATATATATATGTGAATCAACTTTTAGTTCACAAATGAATGTGACATTGTATTCTCTGGTTGGGTTAGGTCAACTTTATAGTGCAAATGTACACTATAATCAATGTTGAGAAGTAGATTGCACTACAATCCACTTGAAATTGATATTGTGATATGCACGGAATCGTTTTAAGTTTTTTTTCCACCAGCACATTGCAAACTACTTACTCAACAATAAGAGATCACCAAGCGAAAATTTCATAGGTCTATAAACAAAAACGACAAGTTTTTTTATTAGAACGATCCGGTGAATGTTTTGAAATCAATCTTTGTGAATGAAAGAATGCATTCATTTGCGATCCTTTCTGCTTTCATTCAAAACACTACGTATGCGATGGAGAATGAATCATAGCCGGGCGCTGTCACTTTTTTCAGTTCTGTGTTTTGCTTCTCGCTTTCGCATGAACGCGTAACTCTGCCCAAGAAGGGTTGCCGAGATCGGGTTTCACAGTAAGAGCATGTTGGTGAATGATTTCAAATTGATCGTTTCGTGAAATGATTTTTCCCATGCCTGGTTGTTGGTACTGATAAATTTTTAGCATCAACTATAGATATACTTAAATTTTGTAATGCCGTATCAAAGTCAGCATGTGTAATCAATTCGCTACAAAGGTGACTTTGATCTGTCAAAACCAAATCAATTGTTGATGGATTCCTTACAGACGAATAGCATGTAGGACTATTCGGGAACAAAATTGAATAATAACCAGCAGAGCAATCATTAAAAAGTAGTTTACCGTTGGAATTGCTTTGAGCATTATTCCAGGCTCGGTGTTTGGCGTTAAAATCACCGATTATGAGAATTTCGACCGATTTCTTGTAAGTTTTTGTAAGTCTCCCATCAAGAAATCAATTTGCTCGCCAGTGCACTGAAAAGGCAAATAGGCTGCAGCAATAAAAATGATACCAAGATCAGTTTCAACTTCGATACCCAAACTCTCAATCACCTTGGTGTCAAGAGAAGGCGTAACGGAATGTTTGATCCTGCGATTAACCGCTATTGCGATTCCTTTGCCGAATCCAACAATTCGATCAAATCAATGAATAACAAAATTAGAGTTACTCTTCAATTTAATATTTGGTTTTAAAAAAGTTTCGGTCACAACGGCTATATGCACATTATGTATCCTCAAGAAGTTGAAAAATTCGTCTTCGCACGTTTTTAATAAACGAGCATTCGAATTTAATAAATTTAAATGATTATTTAAAGTCATTGTTAAACTTTAATTTCATTACAATTTTGTTAGCAAATTCCCAATCCGCTTGAAAGCTTCAAACATGGAGGTAGAATTTAACATGGAAATCATCATAGGTAACATAGCAGTCTGTAGGTATTTTAATTTTTCTA